>NC_059121.1:14091930-14221930 GCF_020740685.1 Jaculus jaculus | reverse complement strand
TCCTTAATTCTAAAGACTCCATTTCCATTACTAACTGAAGTCCTGCTTTGGGAAAATTGCTTACTCACTCTTTCTGCAGCTTTAAAAAATATATTTTATTTATTTATTTATGAGAAAGGCAGACATGGTAGATAGATAGATAGATAGATAGATAGATAGATAGATAGATAGATAGATAGATAGATAAAGAAAGAAAGAAAGAACAGGCACACCAGGGCCTCTAGTCACAGCTACTGCAAAGGAGCTCCAGACGCATGCACCACCTTGTGCATCTGGCTTATGCAGGTAATGGAGAATCGAACCTGGGTCCTTAGGCTTCATAGGCAAGTGTCTTAACCACTAATCTAGCTCTGCAAGCCCCCTCTTTTTTAATGAGATGACTTGTGATGATACCTTTTAAAGTCTATGCTAACTACTTGAGTCTATGGAATGTACATTTATCAAGGATAGTGCAATCATGGAGGCGCTTAATTAGTTCTTGTAAAAATGTACATAAAAGCTAATGAAGGACTGCACTGTGGTTGAGGTATGAGGGACAGAGATGTGGCACAGAATGTGAAGCACATATAAATGCCCATGGGCTTTGATTTTTTTTTAATTGACATCTTCCAAAGTTCCAGACAATAAACTATGATAATTCCTTCCCCTCCCCTATTTTCAACTTCAAAAATCCACACTCCATCATATCCCTTCCTTCTCTCTACTAGTCTCTCTTTTATTTTTATGTCATAATAAATTAAGAAATTCAATTGTACATATATTTTTCCTCATAACTAAAAGATAGAACTTTTCTCAAACTTGGAAATGATAAAGAGTTCCAACAAGTATATTTTCCTGAAAGTATGGCAATGAGGTGTGACAAATACATTTTTTGAAACGTCCTCACCTTATGGCCAAACAACTTGATGTAACTGTTATGCTCAGTTCTCGGCACCCCCAGTGACCACCCAGGAGAACCACACACGTGTGCAAGGGCAAGGAGCTTTATTTCGGGCTTAAGCTCGGTCTCTTGACTTCACCAACACAGTGGATCTGTACAAGAGCCCCGAGGAGCGGGAGGGTAGGGTTTTTATAGGGATTTGAACATAGAAGAAGGGGATGGGTACATGATTGGTTGATTTAAACACTGTACTTTCCTGGTTGGCTTAGGATTTTGACGGGCAAAGTTGGCGGGCTGGAGCTAGGGGAATTAAGCTTATCTATGACTAGGGGAATGTCTCATGACTTCAGGAATGCATAGCATAATTAAGTTAACTGTTAAGGCTACCCTTACAGAAAGGTCAGCTGGCTGGAGCTAGGGGAATTGAATTTATCTTATAACTTCAGGAATGTATGGCACAATCAGTTTCCAGTAACTGTTAAACCCACCCTTACCAGAAGATAAAAAACTTAGATCTTTCCAGGAAACAGAAACTTAGGCCTACTGAGGACTCTGAAGCCTGTCATGGTGTCCAGCTGAGTCCTTCAGTAACAGTTCTCAAAGTAAGATTTGTGGCTTCATTATATCAAAGTTCACACATAGCACTTATTAACTTGACCTTGTGCTAGAAACTGTATCCAAATATGGAATGAAACACATATTAGTGCATAACATATGATCCTGAGCCTGGAACGATGGTTCAGTGGGTGAAGAGCTTGGGGTGCCAACTTGAGGTCCTGAGTTCATAACCTCAAAATCCACTTTGATTGTGGGGTGTGGTGGAGCTGGGGAGGCAGAAACAGGGCCTCTGGGGTTCACTGTCTAGCTAGTCTAGCTGAGCTGGTGAGGCCTTAGTTCAGAGCGAGACCCTGTCTCAAAGAATCAGTTGGAGAGCGATAGAGCAAAGCACCTGATGGTGACCTCTGGCCTCCAGAAGCGAGTTCTTACATGCACTGCACACACACACACACACACACACACACACACACACACACCACTATCCTCTCTACTGCAAATAATAATAATTAATAATTAATAATAATAATAATGATCTGAACAAACCAGGAAAGGCTTCTGGGTCCTTTGGCTTTTCAGGCAAGCACCTTAACGGCTAAGCCATCTCTCCAGCCCACTTCAATTTTTTAAAAGATTTACTTACTTTACTTAGTTAATTGAGAAAGAGAGAGAGAGACAGAGAGAGAGAAAGAATGGGAGCATTAGGGCCTCAGCCACTCCAAACGAACTCCAGATGCATGCGCCCCTTTGTGCATCTGGCTTAAGTGGGTCCTGGGTAATCAAACCAGAGTCCTTTGGCTTTGAAGGCAAGCGCCTTAACTGCTAAACCATCTTCCCCAACACCAGCTTCCATTTTTAATTTCGTGCAACTTGACCTAGAGAGCTTGTCTGGATAACATATTAGTGTAGGATTTACTGTCTGTAACTAAGGCTGTTTACAAAACATCAAGAACACTAACTAGCCAGGACTAATCAAATTGAAATGAGTCTTGGAGGTGTGGCTTTCCCAGAAGGGAGGATCTGGTGGAGGCTGGGCACAAGGACATGGAAGAGAAAGGGGTAAAGGAAACAAGAAAAACCAATTTTGTTTGAAAAATGCCCTAATGAAACCTAATTCTTTGTAGTCTAATGAAAATTTTAATAAAGGTTAAAGGAAAGGTGCAGCTTTCCGCAGTACTGAAATAAGATACATATTTTGAGTATATACTTGCTGAATAATCTCATTAAAAATATGCCAGTAAAAAATATCTCGTTCATCACTTTGCTAGAATGAACAACTTAACGTGGGAAATATGAGCTAATTAAAAACAATAACTTTAAATTAATTTTAGTTAAATTAAAATGCAGAAGTGTTGTAAGAATGAAAATGTTAGTGAATACTATTTCTTCATATTTCAGAATAACTATGTCATTTCATTTGCTTCATTTTCCTCTCACTACATCTATACACTATACATGCAAAATAGATTTTCTGGATCATTTGGCTAAGAGTTGCAGGTATTTTTCTGAATTATTCCTAAATCCACCAGAAATATTTATCAAGAATATGCTTTTGTAATAACAAAATAAAATTCAAAAAATAATTAATTTGACATTGCAGTATATATTTTCCCCAATTCTGGGTTCTATTCTTTTTTTATTCTCAATTTTATTAAACATTTTCCATGATTATAAAAATATCCCACTGGGTTCTATTCTTGAATATAAATTGCATGTATAAAGTCTCTTTTAATCTGAAACATAAAAAATAGATCTTTGTTTTTCACAAATTTTTTTAAAGAGAACAAAACAGTTACATTTTAATTAGTCACATGTTTTTCTATTTGTTTATTTGAGAGACAGACAGACAGGTAGAGAGAGACTGGGTGCCCTAGGACCTCCAGCCATTGCAAATGAGCTCCAGAAGCATGTGCCACCTTGTGCATCTGCTTACATGGGCCCTAGGGAGTTGAACCTAGGTCCTTTGGCTTTTCAGTCAATTGCCTTAAATGTTTAGCCATGTTCCCAGTGCTCATCTATATATTTTAATAGGATTCAATTATCCATCTTAAGATGAAGCGTAAAATAACGTGTTGGTTCCTTTCCTGTGAATTGTATGAAGAGGTAGGCACATCTGTTGCTTCGTCTATTCATGAATTGTGTCAATTCTGAGCACTTGTTCAGCATGGTTTCTAGACATCTCTGCTGAACACTAGTCTGCTATCTTTGTAAAGACTCGTAATTTGTTGAGACATTCTTTAAAAGTAACTGTATGTTTTATTATTAAATACTTATCCATTACTTTCAACACACATTTGTAATTGTTTTTGAATTAGTAGATCATTTTCTAACATGATCAATTCTATACTTTGTAAGCTTGTATTAACAGTAAGGAAGAGGACATTTATTAATTATTTTATTGATATACAGGTACATTGGTAGTATTTTATCTTATTCAGTGGGTTATTATCTATGACTATCTTTCATGTATTTGATGCTGAAAAAGAGCTCCTTTAAGCTAAGTGGGGACTCTACTGAGAGCTGTCTTTGGACTGTGAAGAATATTTTATTTTTGTGAGACAATGACATGCCTCGTACCCAGAATCAGTGTTTCTCCAATAGGCTGTGGTTGTCTTCTCTGTCTTCTCCTGGAGAATGAACTTAGACATAGAGATAAGGATGCTAGGTGTGTTCATAACTGCTGGACACTGTTCCTTCTGCTGTCTCTCAATCAACAAAGACGGTGTGTGTGTGTATGTCTGTGTGTGTGTGTGTGTGTGTGTGTGCGTGCGTGTGTGTGTGTGTGTTCCATAAATAGATCTCCTTTCCATGACCTACACAGTAAACAGAAGAGTACAACTAGATTCTTCTATTCCAATTCAATACAACAGTATTAACTCTATTCTTAACTCTTTCTCCATTTGGCACTTATTTTTCCCCAAACATAAAGCCTGGCTGTCATCACCTTTAGCATACATATTGATATCCTTAAATCTAGATTATATAGAAACTGCTCTGGGACTAGTTTTAGAGCCCTGCTGGGCTTCCTTCCTGAAAAGAACAAAAGCATCCTAACATACTGAATAGACCTCAGCTACCTGTTTTTTTTTAAACAAAATTTAGGCCTTGTTTATAAAGTTAAAATATTCTTTCCAAAAGTTACTCAAAGTAGTTACTATTTTTCCTTATGTTATTAGTTTACTAATTTGAAATACATTCTTTTGTCTTTTATTCATTTTAGAACCCCTCAACTCAATATTATTTATTTTATCACATGTACAAACATAAACATGGCTCAAAAATTTAAAATGGGGCTTTGGGAGAACTCAACAGTTAATGGTGCTTGCTTGCAGAACCTACCAGCTTTGAAAAAAACAGCAATGAAATCACTAATCATTCCTATGGGTTTTTCTTCACAAACTTCTCTCTCAGTTAATGGAGAGAAATGATGACTACTAATGGGGTAGCTTTACAAAACTTTCCTTGAAACTCCTGCACTTTATTTATATCAATCCATTTGCAAACTCATTTAATTTTAGATTAATTCAGGCATGTAATTTGTCAAGCAGAGAACCTCCTCCAAAAGTGGATGTGATGTGTTATAAAATAATAGGCACATAGTCATTTTCTATTTTGTTGGAGGTTAAATGATTATTTGTATATGGTTATTGTCATAGAATTAAATCCATAGAAACAGGGTTGTTCAAGGCTATATAATTATAGAGGGCTTTGAATGAACGCAGGAGCAAACCTATGTCTGCCTGTTCCTCAGCTGACCGCACTGCTGTTAGAGAACGGCTTTCTCTCCACAGCCTCTCCTCAGCTTCAAGGAGCTGCGCTGGGCGTCACACTTGGGTTGGAATGGCTTCTGTGGCCTCTTTTTCTGTTTAGCATGATGACACCGTGAGCCCCGCTGAGCAACCATGCCAAGTGGGCAGGAAACAAGAAGTCAGCCTAGATAATTTACCTAAATGAGCTGAGAGTACAAAAGTGAATCATGACAAAAGGAAATTCAGTGTATTTTAAGTTTAACAGAGAGTATTTTATGAGGAAAAATCTGGAACATTTCCAATTGGCAAATCCAGTTATAATTAAGGATATGAATTTTTTTCAAGTTCACTTTAAGAAATATTTTATTTATTTAAGAGGGAAAGAGAGAGAGAGAGAGAGGGAGAGAATGGGCACACCAGGGTCTCTAGCCACTTCAAACAAACTCCAGACACATGTGCCACTTTGTGCGTCTGGTTGACGTGTGTACTATGGAGCTAACTCTGAGTCCTCAGGCTTGGTAGGCAAGCGAACTAGCTGCCAAGCCATCTCTCCAGCCCATCAAGTTCACTTTTTAAACTTCAGAACTGGGGAGTGGATTCAGGGCTTCACACATGCTAGATGTTACCCTACTGCTGAACTATAGCCCTGGTCTTCTGTACTTTTTGATTTTATTATTTTTATTATTATTTTATTAGTTTGGTACTCAGTGAATTTGAGACAGTCTTTATAATTTGCCTAGACTGGCCTTGAACTTGGGATTCTTCTTTCTCAGCCTCCTAAGCAGGTGGGATGACAGGTCTGTACCCCAGGCCTGACTACTCAAGTTCAGTTTTGCAGGATTGGGATACATTTCAATGGCTGCTAAGTTTTACGGTAAGGTGAATAAAAGCCACATCTGTGCACATTCACAAAAGGAAAACATACTCTATGATCCATGTTTGCACGGCTAAAAAGGACCTTACACTTACCTGTCTTCCAGGTTTCTCAAACCCAAATCACTTGTTGTCAGTCTAACCTTGGAGCTGCAAGGCGTCACCATGCATGCACACTCACCATCACCCTGGTGGGGGTGTAGCCGCCTCCTGCTAAAGGGCTTCCCAGCTCCATCTGCTTGCTGCCATCCCGGGAGAAGGCCACGCTGAAGTTCCCAGTTAAGGCAGGCTTCAAAACGAGCCTTTGATCCCACAGCTAACAGCTCTGTCTCTCTGGGGGCAGTCATGGACTCACTTCTTCAGTGTTGTGAACACCTCGTGGTTCAGTAAAGTCGTTCCACCAACTGGCCTCTGACTCATGTTGCTGTCCTAAAAACTGGCCGTATCCTTGAGTACTGGCTGGCCTCCAGAGGAATTACTTTTTTGAAAAAACACCAAAGCATTGTTATTTTACAATAGTACTTTTCTTTAGCTCATGTGTGGTGTGTGGAGCCCATGATCTTCGAGAGTTTGTTTAGGCCCATCAACACTTGGGAAAGTGGCGGCTGGAGAGATGGCTCAGCCTAAGTACTAAGGTTTGATTCCCCAGCACTCATGTAAGCCGGATGCACAAGGTGGTGCATGGGTCTGGAGTTCGTTTGCAGTGGCTAGAGACCCGGGTGTGCCCATTCTCTATCTGCCTCTTTCTCTCTCAAATAAATAGATAAATAAAGTATTGGTGGCAAAAAAAAAAAAAAAAAAAAACTATTGGGAAAGTGTATTTGTAGAATTGTCCATCCCCTCTGACCAAGACTCTTCCCTGGTCATTCTCCCATCAATGAGACTCATAAGGAGTATCATGCCTTTGGGGAACCCCACAGTAGTAGCCAGTGATCCAGTTTCTCACATAGCTCCAGACACATTACTGGTTCTGACCCTGGAGGTGTATAAGCATGTGACTGAAGCTGACTAAGGAAACAGAGCTCAGAGGCTAGAGCAGCTGTCAGCACCCACCCAGCTGGCGGTCTGATGGTCCTGACCCCTAGCTCCCACAGTGGCACGGTGGGAAGTCATTCCTGCTACTCTTGTCCTCTTCCCGAGCCTACCCACCTGCCCCAGGTATTTCTGCCCTCACCTTTCTCAGTTGTAGGTGCCTCTCATCTGCCTTGGCTTCCTAGGGTCCCCTCACTGGTCCCCGTCCCCCTCTTCGCCGTCCTGGTCCCACGTCTGTCCATCCCTCACTGTGTCCCCATCCCCTGGCGCTCAATCGCCAGCCAGACCACCCTGGTGTACCGCAGTGGGGTCCAGCTCTTCATGCGCCACAAGTTCGGGTTCTCAGGGCGCCTCGTGGCCAAGTTCGAGGCTCTGACCGAGCAGGTGGACAGCAGCGGCTCAGCAAGCCCACGCTCGGGCAGCAAGGACCTGACCGCTGTCAAGACCTGGATCTCCATGACCTCACAGAGCCTGACACTGCCTACACAAGACCATCACAATAGGAGGAAAAGATGATGACATCAAAATAAAAGAGAGACTGATTGAGAGGGGGAGGGGATATGATGGAGAGTGGAGTTTCATATGGGAAAGTTGGGGGGAGGGAGGGAATTACCCTCGGATATTGTTTACAATCATGGAAGTTGTTAATTATAAAAAATTCAGAAACATATTTGAAAAAAAGAAGCTCCAGTAAGTGCGGCGTGCCAGGATATGATTTTTTTTTTTTTTTTTTTGCCAGGTTATAGTATGTCATCCTATGTATCAGTGTATTTATAGGCTTGCTATATAAAATATAATTTTAATGGGGTAAGACTTCATCCCACAATTTCATCCCACTAAAAGTTCTGAAAATTAAAGTATTGGAAAAGTGATACATTTTTCATAGACATATCATAAATATTTTGGATTTGGGATCATTTTTTGGTTCTACTTGTCAAGGTTCCAACAGGAAATAGAGGATACTCTTAGAACTTTAGAAGAATTTATTGAAAGTCCTACTTGTTAAAATTGTCAAAAGCATTTTGAAGGGCTGGAGAGATGGTTTAGTGGGTAAGGCATTTGCCTGTGAAACTTAAGAACCCAGGTTCAATTCTCCAATACCCACATAAGCTGGATGCACAAGGTGGCACATGCATCTGAAGTTTGTTAACAGTGGCTAGAGGCCCTTGCACACCCATCCTTTCTGTATGCCTCTTTCTCTCGATCTCTCAAATACATTAATAAAATATTTTGAAAGCATTTTGGGCCTTAACAAGGAGAACTGGAGTACTCATAGTCTAGGAATCGTCATCATTGTTACTAGCTCTGACCATGGAAGGGGGGGTGTCACTATTGGTTTTTAAGAAAGTGCATGACTATAGATTGGGGTCCTCCAGATATGAATTGCACCTTTCAAGATAACATTGTGGCTATTGCTAAGTCATCGTTCTGGTTGCAACAGAACTAGAGAAGCAAGTACCCATAACCCAGTATTACTTTAGTCTCCTATCTCCTACTGGAAACTGGCCAGAGCTCAGCAATATGGGAGTTGACTGATACCCTACACTGAGCCAGATGCTTAGTGACCTGTAATCAACAGGTCTAGAAATGCAAAATGCAGAATACACAGAACTGTAGGAAATGAGAAGCGAGCATCTTTGGAGAGTCAGTCCTTTTCTCAGAACTAATAGTATCATATATAGTTTTAGTATCAGACATATCAGTCCAAATTCTTCCCCAAATGGTTGTGTTGTCTTGAAACAATTATGTGAATGCATGTACTTAAGCTTAATCCTCATCAAGACATAGGGTAGGATATCTCCATAGTAGAATCAGAACTCTTCGCCCATCTATTTTGGTCACAGGTCCAAAAGCTAAGACAAAAACATCATCTTTTCCCACATCCTAAAAAGAAAGTGTGACCTACTGGATTAGAATTTTTGAAGAACGATGGGTGAAAATTATTAAGTTTTATCTGATTATTCATCTTGGGAAACTGAGACACCACTAACAGAAGAGTGGAAATGCTCCCTGGAGATGCTGGTGCTTGGCCTAGCCTCTGTCCTTGGCCATGGGTAGGGAGGGACTTCTCCCTCACTTCGCTCCATGTGAAGGGCTTAAAGGTACACTACAGCCTGATACACACCTGTCAGGATTTAGGCAACAAGGTTAGTCTGACAATTTATACTCAGGTCATTTTGGATGCAGACAGGGAAGGAAAAAGTGTACCTGGGAGTGAACTGAAGTGTCACAGACAGTGAGAAAAGAACAGTTGTCTATTTCTTCTCTTAAGATGTGGCTTACACAGAAAGAAGTCTTTGGCTGTCATAAATACCTTGGAAAGACATTGCCTTTAGCAGTGATGTGGCTCTTTGGCTTTCTGGAGGAAGGCATTGACTTCACCACAAGAGGTACATTTGAGCTTTCCCAGAGGAGAAATGGGCAAAATTCCACACAAGTGTTTTGTCTACAAATATCATCCATAGCCGGGCAGTCACTGTGCAGGAACAATGCTACTACTCAAATAGGGTCTTTGTTTCACTTTTATAATCTACAAAATATTTACATTTTCAGCATTCACCAACTTTTTGGTAGCATTCTTTAATTTTTTAATTGTCAATGAAATGACTGGATAAAACAGAACTCTGAGGGATGAAGAGATGGCTTAGCAGTTAAGGTGTTTGCCTGTGAAGCCAAAGGACACAGGTTCAATTCCCCAGGAACCATGTACACCAGATGCATACGGTGGTGCATGCATCTTGAGATCTTTAAAGTGGCTGAAGGCCCTGGCGTGCCCATTCTCTCTCTCTCTTAAATAAATAAAATAGAATATTTTTTTAAAAAAGAGAAAAGCATCCTGGAGTGTTGCTTCTTTAAAAACAACAACAAAAACAGTACTCTGATGACATCAAGTCTTCAATTTTTCTCCAAAATAACCTTCTACCTTTAGTTTCTCTCTAAATTAAAACCTTCTCCCAAGTTCAAGGGCTTACTTCTCTTATGCCCTCATAGTAGTTGACTGAAGTGTGTTCACTGTTTTTTTAGTACCTGTATTTAATTGAAAGATTCTGTTCATACATACCCTTACTTTTTATCATTTAGGTCAAAATGTGTAAGTTTTCTGCTGTTTCTTTAGTCAGACTACTTATATTTTAAAAAAAATACTTTATTTTTATTTTTTTCTTTTCTTTTCCTTCCTCCCTTCCTTCTTTCCTTTCTTTCTTTCTCTCCCTTCCTTCCTTCCTTTCTTTCATCCTTCCTCACTCACTCCCTTTCTCCCTTTCTCCCTTCCTCCCTCCCTCCCTCCCTCCCTCCCTTCCTTCCTTCCTTCCTTTTTTCTAAGATAGGGTTTCACTGTAGCCCAGGCTGACCTGGAATTCACTATGTAATCTCTGTGGCCTGAAACTCACAGCAGTACTCCTACATCTTCCTCCTGAGGGCTGGGATTAAAGGAGTGTGCCACCACGCTCAGCTATTTTTTTTTTTTTATGGGAGAGAGACTGATTGATTGAGAATGGGCATGCCAGTGCCCCTAGCCACTGCAAACAAACTACAGATACATGCTCTACCATCTGTGGGTTCTGAGGAATGGAACCTGGGTCTTTAGGTTTCACAGACAAGTGCCTTAACTGCTAAGCCATCTCTCCAGCCCAACTTAGACCATTTTAATCTTTGATTTTGTCTTTGCTTGGATCTTCCCTAATACTGTGATGATGTTTGTAGGGTGAGAAGACTAGAAGTATGTAGTGGAATTATAATATTCTCCTCCTGCACTACCTCAAAACCACACAAGTAACAGTAACCCAGACCAACCCAGACAGAAGCCACATAAAAGCTGCTGCATGGCTCCAACTGCATCCTGCACCTGAAGGAATACAAGCCAGGGAGCAAAAAATGTAAATAAAAGCAAGCTACCTTGGCCAGAGAACCTAAAGAAAATCTGCAAACTGTATCCTTGTGCCTTTCCTGGTTCATTAAACTTAGAAGCCATCTACAACTGTCAGCCTGCTTCTCTCCTGCTCCGTTGTTGACCTAGTCCATAATTATTCATGTTAGAAACCACTGCCATGATGGCGGGTCATCTGTCTGACATAATGCATAAACCTAAGACAGGGATAACTCTTCAGTGACCGGCAATTGAGGTTCAGAATCACGGAACTCCTGTAGTTATTAAATGTCACCTTGGCTTGTTACTGCAGCTCATGGAGTTTGTGACTCACAGCGACACATGTCAGCATTAGTAAACCCATCAGCAGTCTGTTTGATTGCTCTATTTATTCTTTTTTCTGATGCTTTATGGAGTTATTTTGGGGGATAATTTCAGGATATGTTCACATCTAGAATCATCCAAAACCTATTATGTCTATATTTTCAGAGGTTAGCAAAGAAATTAATGAATTAGCTTGTTGTATGTCAGAAAGATGAGGCATGACGCTGGCAGAGATGACAATGTAACCGCCTCCATTTTCACTGTTACAGGGGCATTTTAGTTTATATGTATGGGGGAAACTTTCATTGGTTATATTATAGCTCTTACTCTTATCACCAGAGTTTTCTAGATAATGAAGTTGTTCCTCTCTGCAAGTCTGCCTCTCTTTGCCCTCTGGCTTTCTGCACATTCCTCAGCAGAGGGTAATTAAGTGATAATGATGTCATGGGGGACAATGACAGTTATTGGTGGAATTTATTAAGGATGCAGTAGGCAAAAAAGAAGCTCTCAACTGTGGGGCTCTGTAGAATTCCACCTACAATAGATATTTAGTATCTGAATTAGATATATAACACTATATTTGAGACCAAATGATTGGTTTAAGAGCTTATTTAGCAAGGAAATGGATCATTCAGTTCTATTTAGATAGAAGGTTATTTGTTGAATCAGCTAAAAAGGGAATGAGAACAAATTTCAAATAGTTTCCAAGAGCTTTAAAATTAGAAACACAAACCTATATTGCTTATTTTTTTAAGATTTATTTCTAATTCATTAGGGATCCAAAAGTCTACTGCCGATTATGTGGGTGTATGCTATGCAGCCCTACATTAATCTTTGATAAAATCAAATGTTGTAGTTAAGTGATCTATAAAATAAATCACATAAAGTTTCTTGAATTTAAGGAACCATACTTTCTTTTTTTTTAATTTTAATTAATTTATTTATTTATTTGAGCGCGACAGACAGAGAGAGAAAGACAGATAGAGGAAGAGAGAGAGAATGGGCGCGCCAGGGCTTCCAGCCTCTGCAAACAAACTCCAGACGCGTGCGCCCCCTTGTGCATCTGGCTAACGTGGGACCTGGGGAACCGAGCCTCGAACCGGGGTCCTTAGGCTTCACAGGCAAGCACTTAACCACTAAGCCATCTCTCCAGCCCAAGGAACCATACTTTCCAACTGCACAAGATCTTCCAAATTGTGACCTTACCATTCCTGAATGACGAATTAAAATGTAATTTTCTCATCTTCAGTTTCAGCCTTTGACTTGGATGAACAGAAGGTTGAAATGAAAATAATACTTTGGGTTTTGTTTTGAAGCATCCATCTTAGGACTTTGCATCACATGCTGACTCCTCTTTTGAAATGCTTATCCACATGGACCTGTAGTGGTGCCTCAGCTGCCAGCAATTGCTGAGCTTCACTGCCTTCCTAGGGACTGCATTGTTTGGGCCATTCAACTCATACAAGCTGCTGGGTAATCATGACCCAAATCATGAAACTGCAGCCACATGAGAAATGCCAATCAAGAACAACCAACTGCTCTTAGTCAGTGCAAAGATTATAGGATGTGATAAAATATTATTTTAAGCTATGAGGTTTTAGAGGTGTTTCTTTTGTATAAGAAAGTAACTGAAACTTAAAAATAGGGAATTGACTAGACTATTTTTTTTTTCTATTTCTCAACATTCTAATCCAGATTTCACCACGGTTATATTACCATCATCTTACTACTACAGCTATTATCATTATTTTTAGTTTTTACTTGGAATTCATATAACATGGAAGGCATTATTATTTTTATCTTTGTAATATGTCCTCACCTCAGTATTTTCTCTTTTGTTTAACATCACAATATTTTATATAATAAATGTGGAGAAATTTGTTCAGACAGCTTCTTGGATCCAACATGGTATTTTAATACTCTCACATATGAATTAAAAAAAAACAATTTTATTTTTGTTCTAAGCTAATGGAAGAACTCTTTTCAAAATATTACCTCTGGTAAATGTAGTAATAAAGTGAGTTTAACAATAATCATTTTTGACATTTTAAATATGGATAATAACCTAGTATTTTCAAAAGCAACTGACTACCATAATTTCATGGATATGGCCATTGCATCTATTCACATAATGTTGAAAATCCTTTCAAACACATTTATTATAATACTAACATTGATTATAGCTTTGAATGTTAATTCATACTCATAAATATACATACATACACACATTTCCTTAAATATTTTGCTCAGTTCATATTCTTTCTAAATGTCTTTCATAAAGAGGGCAAGTGATCATTTTTTTTTTATAAATTTCAAAACTGATTATTAAACTGTATGTTCTTGGCAAATGAAAAGAGTATATAATTTAGAGTCTCATTTGTATGTTTTGCTTCAGTGAAGAATGGATTGAATATTTGCAGTATTTCTTGACATTTGTATGTGTTACATGTTTGTGGAATTTCCTATTAAATATTAAAAATGAGTTGGCATGGTGGCACATGCCTTTAGTCCCAGCTCTTGGGCTAGAATGAAGCTATGTATGTGTGTGTGTGTTTAATTCAAAGATGGTTTGCTAGTATTTATTTATTTATTTATTTATGTATTCATTCATTTTAAATTACAGACATACTAAGTATGGATACATCATGTGTTGGTACCATCCTTTCCCTTGTCTCTGCCCCTATTCCTCGGAGGCCCTCCTCAGTGGGGTTTCAGTTTCGCCCCGTGGGATTGTGGGTTATGCATTGTGGGAGCAGCAGTCAGTTACTGGGGAGAGGCAGTGCCTCTGAGCATGATGTCCCAACCTGTGGCTCTTACAATCTTTGTACACCCTCTTCCACAAAATTCCCTGAGCCCTGTTGGATATGTTTTAAGTCTACTTGAGTGATGGGCTCTTAGGAGCCTCTGGATCTCTGCTTTGGTATGTGTGGAGTATCCTCAGTGTCTGTCTCCTTCACTCTGGTGCCAATTGTCAGGCTCACCATGGAAGCTGCATTCTGGTTTGATTCCCCAATTCATCTGTGGCTTCAGCTGGGGCTTGGCTGAGGTGTGAAGGGTTGTTTATCTTCTCAGGTCTCATTACCATCTGGAAAAGAAAAGCAAACTCTCCAATGGAGAGTGAAGTTAGCACAGGTTAAGTGTGACAAGCATTATCAATCTAGGGAGAATTTGATGGATGCAGTCCCTCCTTTAGCCCAAGATTAGTGGGAACGTGACACACAGTCTTTGTTTCCATAGGACTCTGACCTGGTTCCCAATTCTAGATTTCCACTGAGCAGATCTCTTAGCCAATCAGAAAGCTATTGGTTACCCACCAAAGCTGTAGGCCACTATGGCACTTGCACTTACATCTCCTGGGGGTGTTTGCTTTTGCTAGCTTAGATCTCCTGGTTGCTCAGACAGCTGTTGGCCACTTTCCTCCAGTAGCTCATGTAGCACCTTCCAGCAGTAGATGGGCTAACTCTCTGAGGACTGGCTCTATTCTGAATTCTGGTCAGGTCTCTCTATTCTCTGTGCCGGCAGCATATGGTGTCCTCAGCAATAGGGTCTTACCATTTATGTCAGGCAGGTAATCAAGTGGTTTGACAGAAGCCTGTCTTGTTTTGAGGACCTTGTAGGGCTCTCTGATCCACAGCTCCTTGTAGGTGGTAACTGCATTCTGGCACTAGAAGTTGCAGGCCAGAGCCAAAAATAAAGTAAAAATGACAACTTTGCTAATTTTGAGGTTTATATTTCTATACAATTTTTGAGAAGAGGTTCTGTGGTGGTTTGATTCAGGTGTCCCCCATAAACCTAGTTGTTCTGAATGCTAGGTTCCCAGCTGATGGAGATTTGGGAATTAATGCCTCCTGGAGGGAGTGTATTGTTGGGGGCGGGCTTATGGGTATTAAAGCCAGTTTCCCCTTGCCAGTGTTTGGCACACTCTCCTGTTGCTATGGTCCACCTTATGTTGGCCAGAGGGTGATGTCCACCCTCTGCCCATGCCATCGTTTTTCCCTGCCATTGTGGAGCTTCCCCTCAAGCCTATAAGCCAAAATACATCTCTTTTTCCCAGAAGCTGCTCTTGGTTGGGTGATTTCTACCAGCAATGCGAACTGGACTGCAACAGGTTCTCAGAAGAAAAGAAGAGGTAGAGGCCATCTTGTGACATACACATACCTGCTTCAGTTATTCTGTCAAATACAAATGTTTTCTGAAAAAAAAAGGTCATATTCATTTGTGTTTGTGAGAGAGGCAGAGAGAAAGAATAAGTATGGACACATCAGGGCTTCTTGCCACTGCAAACAAATTTTAGATATGTGTTCCACTTTGCACATCAGGCTTTACCTGGGTACTGGGGATTCAAACCCAGGCTGAATCAGGCGGCTGGGTACTTCAGATCAGTGTAATCATATAACATTTGCCCTTTCATTGTTTGCTTATTTCATCTACAATAATGTCTTCAAATTTACTTCATGTTTAATCATGTGTCAGAATTCCATTTCTTCTGAATGCTGAACAATATCCTATATGTTTATTTATAGAGCACTTTCATTTTATTAATATTTAATCGTTATTTGGATTGTTTCACATATTGGTTAAGGTGGACAACAGTGTTTTGAGTATTAGTATACCAGTATTTGAGTACTCTATTCCATCCATTCATTCACCAATGAGTAAATTGCCAGGTCAAATAATAATTCCAAATTTAAGATTTTAAGCAGCCACTGTGCTGCTTTCTGTACTTAGTTACATCATTTTACACTCCCACAAGCAACGAGTGCATATATTTTCCAGTTGTGTTTTCTACTAAATTCCACTGGTCCATATTTCTGTCTTTACATCATATCCTTTCCTTATTTTGTGGCTTTGTAGGTAAAGAAGGCTAAGTCCTCAAACACTATCCTTTTCATTATTATGCTTAAAATTTTTATGCACGCATGTGAGATACACACATGTATGTATATGTATGGTGGATATGTGTGTGTGCAGGTGCATGGAGACCAGAGTTCCATGTTGGGTGTCTCTATCACTTTCCATCCTTTTAATTTACTTACTTTTAATATTTACTTAAGAAAGAGAGAGGAAGTGGGCAATCTAGGGCCTCCTGCCTCCAAAAACTCCAGATGCATATGCTATGTTGTGTATCTGGCTTTACGTGAGTAGTGGGAAAATGAATTCAGGCCATCAGGCCTTGTAAGCAAATATCTTTAACCTCTGAGCCATCTCTCCAGCTCTCCACCTTATTGATTGCGACAGGCTTGTTCATTGATCATAGAAGTCATTTACTAGTCTAGCTAGCTAGCAAGCCCTAGTGAGTCTCTGTCTCCACCTCCCCAGTTCTGGAATTACAAGCACGCAACACTACCTGTAACACTGATGAGGGTTCTGGGTTCTAAACTCAGGTTTTCACACTCACGTTGCAAACACTTTATCTGCCAAGTCATCTCTGCAGGTCCTTGTTCTTAAAGATGGCACTTTCAGTTACCTGAGAGTATGTGTGACTATTAGGGTGGATGTACCTGCTTCTGCCAAATACATCACTGAAATTTGGAAAAGAATTACATTAATTGGGCTGGAGGGATGGTTTAGTGGTTAAGATTCTTGCCTGCAAAGGCAAAGGACCCAGGTTCAATGCTCCAGGACCCATGTAAGCTAGATGCACTAAGTGGAGCTTGAATCTGGAGTTTGTTTGCAGTGGCCAAAGGCCCTGATGTTCCCATTCTCTCCCTCCCTCCCTCCCTCTCTCTCTCTCTCTCTCTCTCTCTCTCTCTCTCAATAAATAAATAGCTAAAGGAATTACATTAATGTTTCAAATTACTCTGGGTTGTACTGACATCTTAAGAGTATGAACTTTTCTAAGCTCTGAACATAGAATATCATTTTATTTATCCATGCCCCTACTTCAGCAATACTTCCTTTATTCTTTTTAGTGTATAAGTTTGTAATCTCCTTGGCCATAATTTTCTTTTCTATTTTCCCATCTTTAGTTTTGTACTGAGGATTGAACCTAGGGCCTCTTGAGTGCTCTAACATTGAACTAGATCCCAATGCACATGTTTATTTCTAAATATTTTATTTTTATATATGCTATTGTCAATGGGATATTTAAAAATTATCTTTAAAATTATTCATTATTAATGAATATAATTAGTTTTTTAAATAACTGTTTAAGGCTTTCTTCTTTTGTTGTCGAGTAAAATTTATAACAATACAATAAATGCAAGTACCATGCTTAAAATTATGAAGTAGGGCTGGAGAGATGGCTTAGCAGTGAAGGTACTTGTCTGCAAAACCTAAGGATCCAGGTTTGATTCCCCAGTACCCAAGTAAAGTAACATTGCATATTAACCTTTTTCTTATTTTGGTCCCCATGTCACAACCGCACATAAAGTATATGCTGACTGCTCAGATAACAAATTTCAAAGTGGGACTGTTTGGAACATGTATCAGTTACCACACATTAACATTTAAGACCCATTGGTTATACTATGATCAAGTGGTCCTATTTCTTGGAACTTCCTTTCTCAATAAGTCTTGGACCAAAAGATGAACTAGAAAAACTATAATAATAGGAACCAATATGATAGGTATTCTCAATTAAAAAGAAGGGGGCACAAAGGTCAATGTGAAAGACTGTAAATTCATTGCCAATAAACAAATTAACATGCAAATCAAATTAAGCAGTTCTTCTGCTTGACTGGCTCTCATACTTCTTCAGGGAGGAAGAGGCAATGGAAAGTGCCTAGGAGCTGAAGAGTGGGATGTAGAAACAATGCCAAGTGGGTGGGAAGAGATACAGGATTTTAAAGGGACGTCATCAGGGATTACCTAACACTTCCTCCTCCTCCTAAAGCAGGGCTGGGTTCCTTAGCAGCTCAACTGGACTCTTAGATTATGTGTTCCCCAGCCTTTCGGATTATGTCTGGGTATATCTGTTTTCTACAGAAAACACTTTCAACACATCTGAGGAATAGCCCCTATATGACAGGTTTAAACACTTAAGCACCCAAAAGTGTGAACTTGTCCTCAGCAGGAGGGTAGGTAGAGATTTTTGCCTGTTTGCTTTATTCATACTAATGGGCAGGTAAGCCCCAGAAAGGTGGAGTGATTGTGCCAAGACAAGGGAGCTAATCATTGTGTTTATTCTTCTACAACAGCACCTCTCCAGCTTTAATGTGCATGCAATAAATGTAGAATCTCATCAAAATTCACTGCCTTTCTAACAAGCTTCCCGGAGACCATGATGCTCATGCTTTGTGGACACATTTTGAGAAACAAAGGTCTACAATACACAGAGAAAGCCAGTGGTGTCTTTCTGAGCTGCAAGAGCCACACTTCAATATCTTCCACTTACCTAAGCTTTAAACCCAGAAAGAGGGTTTAAATGGCCTGCATAAGGAGAAGGGTGGAGTTATCTACAAAAGTGTGTTGTATAATTTCTCGGAGCATCAGGACTATGTGAACAGCCAAACAAATAAAATATTTCAACTTGAGTAAATGGAGAACTCTAATAGCCAAGAAAAAAAAATCAACTTTTGTTTATAAGATCTTCTTTAAAAATGATTGTCACATGCAAATATTCAAAATTAGTATAATAAATTATGCACAAAAATGCTATGTTGTGCACATTCACACATATCAAAAAATTCTAAGAGCTCAAGTGTTTTTTAAAACATTTTATTCACTTGTTTATTTCCTTTACTTTCTTTCTTTCTTTCTTTTTTTCGAGGTAGGGTCTCACTCTAGCTCAGACTGACCTGGAATTCACTATGGAGTCTCAGGGTGGCCTCAGGTGGCCTCGAATCCTCCTACCTCTGCCTCCTGAGTGCTGGGATTAAAGGCGTGCGCCACCATGCCTATCTTATTTCTTTATTTAAGAGAGAGATTGGGGGCAGATGTACATAGAGAGAATGAGTCTGCCATGGTCTCCTGCCACTGTAAACAAACTCCAAATCCATGCTCCACCTTGTGCATCTATCTGACTTATGTGGGTGCTGGGGAAATCAAACCGGGGTCCTCAGTCTCCTCTGGCAAGTGCCTTAACCGCTGAGTCATCTCTCCATTCCTTAGTGCTTTTTATGAGATTAAAGTGCTACCCCGGTAGCTGAAATATAAATCTAAGGAAAGGCTTGGAATTGTCAGGAAATTGATAGCATTGCTTCTCAGCTCAAGTCTGCCCAGCTGAGCATAGCAACAGGCAAGAAGAGCAGAGAACCCACAGGCAGAAATGGCAAGCCCAGTAGTGAGGAAAGACGTTTGTTCCCAGGCACGGTAGATGCTGATGGTGGCACCAGAATCACGCTCTCTTCTGCTAATGACGTGAAAGATGGGGCACGACCATAAAACCAGGATAAATGCCAGCAGTAAATGCCATCAACCACCAAGGCATATACCAGTACAGGAAAGGGCAACCCAACAGCTCTGATGAAAGATAACATTACCAGCTTAAATGCCCTTTCACGACTCTGGAACTGAGGCCTTGTACAGCTTTTGGTTTTCTACAATAAAATTACCTGGTGAGGTGGATCATCCCTTTAATCCCGGCACTCAGGAGGAAGAGGTAAAAGGATCACCCTGAGACTACATAGTGAATTCCAGGTCAGCCTGGGCTAGAGTGAGACCCTACCTCAAAAAAAAACAAAAGAAGAAAAATGAGTAATTTATGAAAAAAAAAAAAAAGTTTCTTTCACCACTCTCTGATTCAGGTGCCTTATCCTCCCCCCCTCTTATTTGCCTAGTTACACTAATAATTTTATTTAATAGATTTCAAAATAGAAATAGAAAAAATAGGCATCCTTGCTTTATTTATGACCTCGGATGAAATGTTTTGCAAACTTTGGCTGTATTATGTTGATGCAATTTCCTTCTAGTTCTGGTTTCTTGAATATTCTTGTCATTAAAAGGGTATGGAATTTTGTGAAATCCTTTTTCTCTATCAATTGAGATGATCATATTTTCTTTTTAAACATTTGTGCTGTTAATATCACACATTGCTGTGAAAGGCAAAATAATCCTATTTTCATGATATAAAGGGTACAGGGAGTTCCTGCCACAAAGTGAGAAAATACCTACTTAAATTATAGTTTAGAGATAGCTGTTTGTGAGTGCATGTTGAAGATGTAGTTCTGAATGAATTCTCTCGCCTTAGAAAATTTTGGTCAGCATAAGGAGTACAATGATACTGCTTGGTTAATTTGGACAGCAGTGAAATAATAGAAATAGAGAAAATGATGAACCCAGGGCCTAAAATTCTCAGTCCTTTCTCTGCATAAATGGTCAGAAAGCCACTTTAAGTTCTCATGATCACAGAATTTCTGCTTTACATTTCTTTTCTCAGTTGACATCTATGCACTTGTGGAGAATTCATTGAAAGGATTTGAATGACGAAGATAAATATTTTATAGGCATTTTGTCTGCAATGGAGGCGAGCAACTATAGCATTAAGTACCACCCTGAGAAGCAAAGGTGAAGGGTCATCTCCCCAGTAGGTAGAATTTCAAGTAATGCATGTGGATTGTCATTTTATATGAAAGTATACTTGGTCAAATGTACGAACTACCTAAGTGCATTCAGGATACTATGGCAAAACACGATAAACTGAATATCTTATAAAGCCAGAAACATATTTCTCACAGTTCTGATGTCTGGTAAATCCAAGTTCAAGATGATAGCAGACTTTTCCTCTGGTGAGAGTCTTCTTGGTGCCTCACTAGGTCCTTATATGACAGAAGGGTTGAATGTGCTATTGATGATCCCAGTCATGACCTCTCCATCATTATAAGCTTATCAAGTCTTCGAAGGACGCACCTCAAGATACTGTCTTCGTGGGGCTCAAAAGTTCAACACACAAATTTTGGTGGGACAGGAAAGTTCAGACCATATGAATTGTTGTTAATGATCTGACGGGACGATTGGGCACATTATTAGAGACTTGGTGGCAAGAAGCTATGAAGACTAGCATGTAGTTCTACAAACAGGTCTCTCCAAATGAATGGAGTTATGGGCTGAGTTGATGACTCAATGGTTAAAGTGCATGCTGCAAAGCCTGCCAGCCCGGATTCCATTCTCCATCATTGATGTAAGGCTGGATGCAAAAAGTTGTGTATACATCTGATGGCAAGAGACCCCTGGTACGTGCCAGTGCAATAGTGGCACACAGCCTTGGCGGGTAATCAATAGCTTTCTGATTGGCTAAAAGATCCACTCAGTTTAAAGGAACCCATACCTGGAATTGAGAACCAAATCAGAATCCTATGGAGACAAAGATCACATTCTCTCACTAGTCTTTGGCTAAAAGAGAGTCACATACATCTCCCTACATTAATAATGCTTATCCCATTTAAACTATGCTGACTTCACTCTCCATTGGAGAATCTGATCTTCTTTTTCAGAAGGTAGGGGAACCAGAGGAGATAAACCACCAGACCTCACACATAGGCAAGCCACAGCTGAAACCACAGAGGAATTGGGGAGATGAGAAGGAGAGCTGCTTCCATACTGAACCTAATAATCAGTGCCACGGATAGGAGACAGACCCTGAGGACACTCAACACCTTCCAAAGCAGAGATTCAGAGGCTCCTGAGAGCTCTTCACTGAAGCAGACTTATAATTCATCCACCATGGCTCAGGGAATTTTGCAGAAGAGGGGGCCAGAAATGATGTAGGCTGAGACATGATGCCTGGAGGCATTCCTTCACCCCCAAAATAACTGACTGCTGCTCCCACAATGCGCAACCTGCAACCACACTGAAGAGTGTCCCCAGTGGGATGGGGACAGGTATGAAAGAAAAGAGGGCACCAACACATGATATGCCATAATAAATATGTTTTTAATAATAATAGTAAGAAAAAGAAAAGGTAAGGTTTTTACATGGTCCTAGCTTTCATGTAAGAAAAAGCTTTTTTAGGCAATTTTTTCATTTCACTCCAATTTTACACAGGACTACCTTTGTACATTTTGTCAGGAGGCAACTGGTGTTCATCCCTCCATGTGTGGAGAATCTAACTGTAGGAGCTCAGAACGTGGCCTTAGTAGAACGTGCAATGGTTGCAGGTGTGATGTGCGCTAGTTTAAATGTGGTAATGTAGATATATGGCCCCGCAGACTGAGATGTTTTATGAAAATTAAATTGTAACTTGAGTCTCCAGGTGTGGAGCTGGAGGATGTGGCACTGGGTGGGGGGGCAGAGGCAGATCTGGGAATTCAGCCCAAAGGTGCGGGGAGAGCAATTGGAGCTCTGCCAGGTTTGGTGTGCCGCTGTTGATGTGTATTTGCTGCAGTTTCTTCTCTGTGCTTGGTTGAATGGAAGTAAGCAGCTTCCTCCACCATTGATGAAGGGTCCTCTGATCCTTAAGTCTGAAATAAATCCCTTCCTCCCATAAACTGGGTCTGATTGGATGTTTGTCCCAGCAACATGGAGCTGACTACAGCATAATTTTAAAATATGAGGTCATACTGGAGTGTGAAGGACCTTCATTCAACATGAATTATATCCTCATGAAAAGGAAAAATTTAGACACTGGTATACACAAAAGAACACCATGAACGGAGTCAGATACTGAGTCAGTGCTTTTATAAGCTGAAGACTAGCAAAGGCTGCTTGAGAATCACAGGAAGCCACATGACAGCCACAGGAAGAGTTTTCTCTCACAGTCTGAGAAGGTACTAGCCCTGTTGATACCTGTCTTCATGCAGGACATATACCCCACATCATTGTGAGATTTTGTAGTAAATTATTATGAAAGTCCCAGTAAGGCGAATACAGACATGAATAAGGGAAAGACTGTGAACTGTATACTTAAATTTTTGGTTTATTTTTATTTATTTATTTGAGAGGGACAGACAGAGAAAGAGGCAGAGAGAGACAGAGAGAGAGAGAGGGGGGGGGGAGAGGGAGGGAGAGAGAATGGGCACGCCAGGGCCTCCAGCCACTGCAGATGAACTCCAGACACTTGCGCCCCCTTGTGCATCTGGCTAATGTGGGTCCTGGGGAATCTAGCCTCAAACTGGGGTCCTTAGGCTTCACAGGCAAGTGCTTAACTGCTAAGCCATCTCTCCAGCCTTGAACTGTATATTTAAATGTTTCACATTTTTAGAAATCATAAATGAACCTATAGACACTGTTATTATTCACTATTTGGCATTCATAGCTAGCAGAATGCAGTCTATAACTCCAAATAGCCATTGAACTCAGACTTGAGGAAAACATATTTCTAAGTCTTGCATCTGTCTTTAAAAAGTGGCTGTGTCTAAATGCTATAAAAGTTTTGGGTTGAACAGAAACTGCTTCTTTCTGCAAAAAAACAAAATCAAGCAAAAAAAAAAAAACTGAAGGTGCAATTACTTTGGTAAAATAAAAGAGAAATTGAAGACCTCTTAAATCTGTTTTTACATGTGTGTATGGTATGTGTGATATGCATGTTTTTATGTGTGTGGGAGCACATAAGTTCTTGGGAGAGATATATTTTTTGTTGTTGATAACTAAACCTAAACACCTTTTAACCTAACATATATATATATATGTAAACATATACATATACACACATATACACATATATATATGTGTGGGTATGTATGTATATGTATGTATGTGTATATATATATATATATATACATATACATATATATGTGTGCATATATATATATTGCTATCCTCTCAAGTATAGCATTATGAGCTTCATGTTGTAAAAAACACAGCTGCCTTCATTAACCACAGTTCAGGTAGTTCAGCATATTATGCAGCACCTCCCAGAAGTGGACAGCTGCAGCATTAAAGCCCCTTCCAGGACAACTCTGAAGGACTGTGGTGAAGGGAAGTCTTCACAATGGGCAGAACTACGAGCAATACCCATGGTTGTGCATTTTGCTTGGAAAGAAAGATGGCCACATGTGCAGTTATATTCTGAGTCATAGGCTGTGGCCGGTGGTTTGGCTGGATGGTCCAGAACTTGGAAGGAACACAATTAGAAAATTGGTGAGGACATTTTGGGAAGGTGTATGTGGATAGAAATCTCTGATTGGGCAAAGGATATAAAGATACTTGTGTCCCATGTTAATGCTCATCAGAAGGTGACCTCATCAGAGGACAATTTTCATTATCAGGTAGATAAGCTGACCTGTCCTGTGGGTAGTGGTCCACCTCTTTCCTCTCATTGCCCAATGGGCCCATGAACAAAGTGGCCATGGTGGCCGGGATGCAGGTTATGCATGGGCCCAACAACATGGACTTCCACTAAGGCTGACTTGGCTACAGCTGCTACTGAGTGCCAAATTTGCCAGCAGCAGAGAACAACTCTGAGCCTCTGATATGGTAGTATTCCTTGGGATGACTAGACAGCAACTTGGTGGCAGGTTGACTACATTGGACCTCTTCCATCATGGAAAGGGCAGCGTTTTGTCCTTACTGGAGTAGACACTTATTCTGGGTATGCATTTGCCTTTCCTGCACATAGTGCTTCTGCCAAAATTAACATCTGTGGGCTTACAGACTCCAGGGGAAGCTACACATTGGCAGGGGAAAATGATGGCATGACCAGAGGGTGGACATCACCCCCTGGCCAACATAAGGGAGATAATAGCTACAGGAGAATGCACCAAACACTGGCAAAGGGAAATTAGTTGTAAAACCCATAAACCTGCCCCCAATAATACACTCCTTCCAGAAGGTGTCAATTCCCAAATCTCCATGAGCTGGGAACCTAGCATTCAGAACGCCTAAGGGGAGGGGGGCACCTTAATCAAACCACCTCATTATCTACTGTGCCCTCAGAGCAACTGCAGTCACAAAGCCAACAGTTTCCATCAACCTCTACACCAGACCTCTGGGCTCCACAGATACATTTTCTCATTTGATCACCTGTGCTGATAATGACAGATATCCTTGCCTAATAACCTTCATTTCATTTCTGGACCTTTCCTTCCCAGCATGTCTTAAAACACACACACACACACACACACACACACACACACACTGGTCCAATATTCTTTAAATTTACATCTCCATTATTTTGAACTACATCCTTTTGGAAATTGATTCTTCTTATGCAACATAGCCTGAGCCATTGATAAACACCTACAGAAATTTTATGTGTGAAACTCCTCTAATAGAGAGGAGTTATAAATTAGGGAAATTTTAGCACTGGGCTATTTTATAACCTAATTTTTATTTTATGTTCTCACTATCTGGTTTCTTGGTGTATTTAGGGAGTTATTCCAGCATTGCAGAGCCCACTATGAGGTAGAATCAAGTTTGAAGTTTGTTTTTATTTTTAAAATAGTTTTTATTTATTTGCAAGGAGACAGAAAGAGAGAAACAAAAGAAGGCTGTCCCAGGGCCTCCTAATATTGAAAACAAACTGCAGACTGATGTGCCACTGTGTGCACCTGGCTTTACATGAGTACTTGGGAATTGAACCTGGGCCTTTTGGCTTTGCAAATAAGCACCTTAGCTGCCGAGCCATCTCTCTAGCCCTCAGAGTAAAGTTTCTTCTTGATTCTTGTCAGTCAGACGCATCTTCCTAATGTAGCCTTCAGTGTGTTGTCTCTTAAGGATGTCAATTTCTTGGGGGGCCTCAGTTCTTTCCCCCAGTCTCTCAGTGCTGGGCCTCCACCCCAATCCCAAGGTGAACAGTCCTATCTGCTAAGGTTTTAACTATCAAGACCAATGAGAACAGTACCAACCTATAGTAAGAGTGTCGGTTTTGCTTTGAACTGTCTGCTATGGTAATTGGTTCTGTGTAGTTTCCGACACTTGGGGATTCTACTGTCTTTCTAAATAAGTTAAGCAATGCATCAAATTTTATTTAAAAATTTTGGTAATATTTCTATGAAGCTCCCAGGATACCTATAGGGGCTGCCATATCCTCAGGACCAGGACCAGTGAGCCCCGGTCTAAGCATGCGCACTTGTGTGTTAATTAGTTAGCATACATAGTGCTACGTAAAATGGTATACCAAGATGGGCACTGAGAAATTAATCTTTTCCCGTGTGCTATATATAAAATAGATCTTTAATAAATCCACACTGAAAAGTGTTTGCTGAAGATCAATAAGCGCAGTAAATTAAGTGCTTGAGGCTTGGGTTAAATACATTTCTGTGTACTGAGGCAAACTCAAGCCACTAATTGAATGCATACCCAGGGGAGTTGCCCTGGGAATTGCATATCCAGAAGGTGAAAAGAATGATGATCTAAGATTGATCCCCCAAATCAGCTACTGGGTTTCTAATCCTAGAAGTCAGTTTTTGTTGGGGGAGGAGGTAGCAGAGTATTGGTAAATTTTATGACAAGTAGGATGGATAAATATCTCCCCACTGTGTTAGGGAAACTGTGAAGAAGGAATTTGTACTCTAGGATGTCATCTTCAAGCAGAATTTCCTGAATACAGAACCAAGTTTCTCCAGAAATGCACAGTGAAGGTGGCTTGGTTTAAAACTCTCAAGGCTGTTTTGTAAACAGATCAAATGAGCAATGGTAAACAATACAAAACTGGAGAAGTGTTCACACACACTGACTTTCAAAGCTTGTTTTTCTTTAGTTGATGTGAAAACATCCAACTGTTGAGGTAGAAAATTGTTTCTCATACAAAAATCACATTGTTGATTTATGCCTTGACAAATATTAATGCATGGCCTCAATGTTTTTCCCATAAATATAATGGAAAATATGTTATATCACATAATAAGATCAAGAATATACATAACTAAAAAGGAGTATATAAAACTAATGAAACTATCAGAAAATGTGTCATATTTATGTCTCTCGAAACTGATTATTGAATTTTTTTAACAAAATAATTCTCACAAATCACAAAGGAAAACAACTTCATGATAAAAATTGACAAAACAATGAATCAACCCTTTATGTACATATACAAACAAAATGAGATTGAAAAATCATTGGAAAGATATGCTAATTTTTTTTAGGATCACAGATATTAAAGCTGAAACTTTAATGATATATCATTTCTTACACACTAGAATTGTTAAAGTTAAAAAAAAAAATCCTAGCATGGCATTTGGAGAGGAGTAGTGTGTTTGTTATACCTCTTTTGGTGAGAGTATAAAATGCCACATTCACTTTAGGTAACTGTAATTTCTTATAAAGTTAAACCCAATATATGCCCTCTCCCCCTAGCAAGCTGATTGTCCAAAATAAATGAAAATCTATGTCTACAATAATGCTTTGGTATAAACATTCTAAAAACATCATTCATCACAGTCAAGACAAGTGGGTGGCAAAACGTCATCAGTAAGTGAATAAATAATAACAATTGTGTATATCCATACAGTGGGATGCTACTCTGAAATATCAGTGAATGAACTTTACATCTACTCATTAGTAATGTGCCTGAATCATATTCAGCTGAACCTGGAGATGAATGCAAGAAGGCGTAGGCTGATTCATTCCATTCACGTGAAGTGGCACTATCGCAGGCAAATCAGACCTCAGTGATGGGGACGCTGTCAATTACTGATAGCACTGAGGCTACAAAGCACAGAGGAACTTCATTTGGGAGCTTTATTTGGAAGACACAGAATTGGGGAAACCGAAAGCTTGTGTGGAAAAGTGAGTGCAAAGGCTTAAGTGGGTTTAAGAATGAAAGCATTAACAAGGATTGGTAGATGCCAAGCCAAGGTCAAATTCCATGAGCCTATAGATCAAATTACAGCCCAAATAGAGGCAGCTTTGTGGTAGCGTAAGTCTAGTCTGGAAAGATGGAAGGCCAAGTTTTAAAATGTTCTTTTTCTTGTTGACCAAAGTAATTCCATCTAATGTAGAATTTACCCTGATATCCCATGATAAGAGGGCTGCCTCTGAGGCTGGCAAAAATGGTGTAAGTAGTGTTTGTGGGTTTGTTCATAATGCTGGGTGCTTGTTACATGGATATAGATGACTGTGAAAACAGGAAAATTGGTCATTGTTAATTTGATGTATGAAAAGCTCTGTCACTTAAAAAGAGCTGTAAGGCTGGAGAGAGGGCTCAGCATTTAAGACACAAAGCCTGACCACTCGGGCTTCAGTCCCTAGTCAATGACATAAAGCCGGATACGTAAGTGGTACATTCATCTGGAGTTCATTTGCAGTGACTAGAGGCCCTGTGAGCCCGTTCTCTCCCTCTCCATTAAATAAATAAAGAAAATATAAAAAAGTCCCCCTCTTGCAAATAAATAAGTAAAATATTAAAAATAATAAAAGCTGTATCTAAACATAGTGATCATGCCTGTAAACCCAGCAATTAATGCTCAGGCAGGGGGATCAAAAGTTGGAGAGAGTTAAGGTTCTTTATTAAAAAATACAAAAGAAACAAAATATTTTACATATATAACAAAAAAGGAATTCTAAATGTATCCCTTTAAACAGTTAAGGATTATTCCATAGCATTGAGTCCTCAAGCAAAGACCACAAGATCATAAGCAGCTGGACCAGATAGTGAGTCCTGCGTTCCTGGAAACAGCTTCTTTAATACGCAGAATGAATGTACCCTGCTACAGGGACGCATTCAAGGAATGTAAGGGGTTCTGTTCCACTGGGCAGATCAGTTAGCCAAAGCAAGAGCGGCTGGTTTTCCACCATGGCTGCGTGCTACTGTTGCGCTTGTGTGAGCATCACGTCAGGTTGTTTGCTGCTGAATAGCTTAGACCACAATTTGCTTGGACAGCAATTTGTTGGTCATTTTTCCCCAGTTGCTCATGTAGCACCTTCTGGCACTAGATAAGCTAACTTTCTGGGGACTGACTCTTCCAGTCCAGCCAGGTCACTCCATGTTCCATACCAACAGCATGCGGTGTCTTCAGCAGTAGGGTCTTACCACTAACCTTAGGTAGGTCACCAAGCACTCTGACAGAAATCTGTCTTCTTTTGGGAAACCTTGTCGGTCTCTCTGATCAACAGCTCATTGTGGATGTTAACCACTTGCTGGTATTGGGAATTACAGGCCAGCACCAAGGAAAAGAAGGAAGAAAAAGATAGGTAATATAAAAGAGATAGAAAGAAGAGAGAGAAGGGGGAAGGGAGAAAGAAACAGGAGAGGATTAAGGTTAGTCATCATCATACCCTCTCCAGGGCCCTGTGATTCATGTGTTCCCTCTAAGAACCTCATGAAGGTTCAAACATTTAGTCTGTCTGTTAGGATGGAGAATTTTATGGTACCATTGCCATATGGGTCAAGTTTTGTGTCCCCTGCCCCCACCCTTACCCTGCCCTCCCGCCCCACCCTCCCTATTGTCTGGTCCTCGAGAAGCTTATTAGGTATGTCAGCATCTTGGGCAGATTCAGGTTAGGAGCCAAAGATGAGTGAGACCTTGTGACGATTATCTTTCTGTGATTGGGTGAGTTTGCTGAGAATGATCTGTTCCAGGTTCAACCATTCTTTCTTCAAATTTCATTGTGTCATTTTTCCTTACTGCTGTGTAGAATTCCATCGTGTAGATATACCACATCTTGGTTATCCATTCGTCTAATGATGGGCATCTGGGTTGATTCTAGACCTTAGCTCTTATGAATTGAGCAGCTATAAACATGGTTGAGCAAATCTCTTTGAACTGAGGCACAGAGCTTTTGGGATAAATGCCAGTAAGGGAATAACTGGATCTGTTGGAACCCATAGGTGGAGCTGGGAGACAGGTCAGAACCAAATCCAAAAAATGAGCCCACTCTACATTATCAGCCTCCCACCAATTGTGGGCTACAAGAGGGCCTACACCTACTAAATTCTCTCTAATGAAACAATGGTTATCCTATTTATCTGGTGCTGATCCAGAAGCACAGAAGCTCCCAAGACCTCATCACTGAAGTAGACCTAAAACAAAACCAGGATGGTTCAGGGAAATTTGTAGAACAGGGGCTGGAAAGATTGTGAGGTCCACATGTTGGGTCATTATGCACAGAGACATTGCCTCTTACACATAACTGATGGCTACCCCCATGATGCATGACCTATATTCTCCAAAGATGATGGTCCCTGTGGAGAGAGGAGGAGAGGGAAGAGGCTAATGATGGTAACAAAATGACTGTATACACACTGTGTATATAACTAATAAAATAAATTTAAAAAAAAGAAGTGTAAGGGAGAGCCATGCACCTACCTCAGGAAAGTATATGAAAGAGCAATGGATCACTGATTCCAATTTGCATAGCATGGATAGAAAATTAACAATGACCTCCATTCTGTCTTTCCATACTTCCACAAATATTTTGAGAGAAAAACTATGGAAAGAAATGTTAATTGAAAGCTGGGCATGGTGGCACACACCTTTAATCTTAGCACTGGGGAGGCAGAAGTGGGAGGATTGCTGTGAGTTCAAGGCCACCCTGCAACTACATAGTGAACTCCAAGCTATCCTGGGCCAGAGCGACACTGTACCTGGAAAATAAATGTTGATTGATGTATTTTATAAATGTATAAAGTTCAGAATATTATCATGAAAGCATGTATCTTATTTACTGTTCTCAATGAATGCCATTTAAAGTTTTCTTTTGTCGTTCATCCTTACTTATTTGATATAATTAACAAAGTATAACATCTATTCTTTTTAAAATTTATTTATGAGAGAGAGAGAGAGAGAGAGAGAGAGAGAGAGAGAGAGAGAGAGAGAGAGAGATTGAGTGTGCCAGGGCCTTCAGCCACTGCAAGCAAACTCCAGTTGCTTGCACTACCTTGTGCATCTGGCTTTATTTGGGTCCTGGGGAATTAAACCTGGGTCCTTTAGCTTTGTAGGAAAATGCTTTTTATTTTAAAAATATTTTTATTGTATTTATTTGAGAGAGAGAAAGATGGAGAGAGAGAGAGAGAGAATGGGCACATCAGGGTTTCTAGCAAATGCAAATGAATTCCAGATACTTGCACCCCTGTGTGTCTGGCTTACATGGGTCCTGGAGAATCAAACTGGGATCCTTTGGCTTTGCGGGCAAATGCCTTAACCACTAAGCCATATCTCTAGCCCTCATCTATTCTTTATTATGAAGGAATCCATGACATCTGTTTCTGGAAACAATAAAGAGTGAGTAAACCTATAAAAACATGTGAAAGGTACATATTCTCAGTTTATTTAGAAAATAGTGACATTTCTGCATATGCCTATTTAATATCTGCCAGGCTCTAGATGATCATTTCACACTCATTAATTCAGTAACATTGTAAACTGTCAAAAGCACAAAGCCCACATCCAAGATTGAGTCAAAAATATTATTAGAGCGCTTGTCTTTTCTCTTTATGACCCTCATGGACACTTTCTGTGTACCGGCTACCAAAATGCAGAGGAAGGGGAGGTGAGCTGTTCCAGAAGCCACTAGCTGAGTCCTGAAGAAGTAGTAGTTGTTGACAATTGAACAAAGAAGAAGACAAACAATGTTGGTTGTGGAAAGAACGTGCACAGACCCTAAAGACTTCTGACATGCTTTCCGAGTCTCAGAGGAGGAAGAAGGTGAAGAAACAATGTAAGAGCCACAGCGTGGTAAGACCTACCGTGAGGCATTGTCCTTGACACATGACCCCACCGTGATTGTTGATAACCCCACTAAGAGGGCCTTCAATGGAATGGGGGCATAGGAGAGGGGAAAAAAGACAGGAATATGCACCTGATGGGAATGCATACAGCCAATTTGCAGTATGTTCCTATTTTAAAGTTTCCAATTCAAAATTATTCTTATTTCAAAAATAAATCTACTTGTTTATTTGCAAGCAGAGTGATATAGAGAGAAGAGAGGCAGACAGAGAGAATGGGCGCACCAGAGCCTCAAGCTGCTGCAAACAAGCTCCAGATGCATGCACCATTTTGTCCACCTGTTTTACATGGGCACTGGGGAATCGAACCTGGGTTGTTAGGTTTTGCAAGGAAGTGCCTTAATAGGTAAACCATCTCTCCAGACCCCCAAAAATTAAGCAGAAAGATTTGGCATAATGAAAGATAGATATGGGAAAGAGAAAATGGGGGATAACAAATGCACTGTGTTTTGTGCTATCGCGATAAGCCCTTCTGCTGTGGCAGCACGAAGAACACACTGGACAGGGTGTGGGGGAGGTAAGGCACGAGACAGATCTGTGGTTCATGTGGTAAATAGTAAGGATCTAAATAAAGGCACTCCTGTGGCAGTTGACTAGGAGGAACAAGATTGCAAGAGTTAAGAGATGCAATGCAGGGATGGAGAGATGGCTTAGCAGTGAAGGTGCTTGCCTGCAAAGCCAAAGGACCCAGGTTTGATTCCCCAGTACTCACATAAGCCATATGCACAAGGTGACACATGCATCTGAAGTGCTTTTGCAGTGGCTGGAGGCCCTGAGGTGCCCATTCTCTCCCTCCGTTCCCCCCTCCCTCTCTCTCTCTAAAAAAAGAGATGTGATGCATATAATTTTCATATCATATATGACTCTTGGTAGCAAGGGCAGATTCATATGATTGATAGGGACTCTGAATAGCTAGGATGAAAGATGAGATGCAATGGCAAGTTGGGTTTGCTCATGCAGAAAGAGAAAGTAGAGTGAAGACTAGCTTAAGACATACTGTGGTTGAGGCCTTACCACAGACATCCAGGTGTAGCAAGCTGTGACATCAAGGACAAAATTTAAGAAACAATTCCCTGCTATTTCACTTCCTGCAAGTGACATTCTTACTTACAATGGATGAAAATCGATTCACGACTCCAGCAGAGATCTGTGGTTCAGGGCAATCAGCCACTGACCATATAACAGGCTAATGCACTCACCAGGTATAAAGGGTTTATCTTATTTTCATAGTTGAAGATCTTGTACATGTAGATCAATTTCAATAGGAACAATGAGTTAGTAAGTGAAAGTTCCTTCACATGACATTAATCTTGATAAACCGTGGTCAACAGACTCTTCTCAACTGGACAGGAAATGAGGAAAGAAAAATCAGAAGAAAGAAGACAGAGGAGAGGAGACACGGGGACATAGGGCAGAGAGGAAGAGAGGAGGGAGAAATAGAAGAACGGGAGCTAAAGAGCATCAAGGAAGCTCTCTCCTTTCTCTCCCTCTCTGTCTTCAAAATACTGATAAGACAGGGCTGCAGAGATGGCTAAGCAGTTAAGCACTTGTCTATGAAGCCTAAGGATCCCAGTTCAAGGCTGGATTCCCCAGTACCCAGTACCCACATAAGCCAGATGCACAAGAGGGCACATGCATCTGGAGGCCCTGATGCGTCCATTCTTCTCTCTCTCTCTCTCTCTCTCTCCCTCTTTGTCTGTCTGTCGCTCTCAAATAAATAAATAAAAATGAACAAATTTGTAAAAAAAACTGATAAAATTGCAAAATTTAAGGGTGTCTTATGGGAAAGATAAAAAAAAATATAAGGATTGCAACAGTTACAATTCTGTTTATCTCACCATGCTACACACTCACTATAATACATGTTGTAGTCAGGGCCTTTTTTTTTATTTTTTATTTATTTTTTTTTATTTATTTGTTTGAGAGTGACAGACACAGAGAGAAAGACAGATAGAGGGAGAGAGAGAGAATGGGCGCGCCAGGGCTTCCAGCCTCTGCAAACAAACTCCAGACGTGTGCGCCCCCTTGTGCATCTGGCTAACGTGGGACCTGGGGAACCGAGCCTCGAACTGGGGTTCTTAGGCTTCACAGGCAAGCGCTTAACCGCTAAGCCATCTCTCCAGCCCCGTAGTCAGGTACTTTTAAAACAAGAGCAAGCTGTAATCTCTGTTAATTATGTGGGGTTTATGACCTCTAGGCTGGATTGAGGTAGTTTCTACATCAGCCCTTGCATTTTAAACACAATTTTGAGGAGAATTCCTGATATTCCGCTTGTTCCTTCTCTGTTTTAAATGAAAGGAATGGAAATAAAATGCACTTATTTTTTTAAAATTTTCATCAGAGTCACAATTAAAGCAAACTTATTCCTCAAAATAATTCATCTAAAAGTTCATTTTCATTGTGATAATATTGAGGGGGTGTAAGGGATTTAATTTGATGAAGTATACATGAATGTATTTTTTTAAAGGCTTTTGAGTACAAACTTCACACTATTGTTTCGTTTGGTTAAATCTTGTTTTCAAATCTGTTCACTTATTTCCAATGAAATGTTCAAGGAAAAGCAATAGCTACGTCATATGTGAAAAGTGCAACCTACTATAGCCATGAGATTGGGGAAGACTTATTGAAAAGCCACAGAATCTTGACATAATGACTTCACCTTTGTAATTACCATATATGATAATAAGCATTATGCAAAATTTCCAAGTTAGTTATGATTTTATAAGCAATTAAATAGGCATCACTTTAAAATGTTATTTATTTATTTTCAAGTAGGGAAAAGCAGAGAGAGAGAGAGAGAGAGAGAGAGAGAGAAAGGGAATGGGTGCTCCAGGGCCTCTAGTAGCTGCAAATGAACTCCAGATGCATGTGCCTCTTTGTGCATCTGGCTTTACATGGGTACTAGGGAACCCAAATTGTGTAGTCAGGCTTTTTAGACATGCACATCAATCACTGAGCCAAATCTTCAGCCTCACTGAGCCATTTCTCCAGCCCTAACATCACTTTTCTCAAGTAAAAGATGGTAACATTTAAACTTTAAGTATCGGTAATGACTTCTGTCTTCAGATTAGGGACACTTTGGTTTTTGAAAATATCATTTTCTTTGTAATGTTGATAAGGAAAAATTGTCTCCTAAAGCAATTATTTTGTGCTTTCTGCAAGTCAGATAAGAAGAAAAAAGTGAAATGTAAACATTGAAGCTTAGGAGTCTGAGGAAAATGCTGACTCTAATTGCTGACTCAAAAATGCTAATAGACTATATTATTACCATGATTATTGTAACTGCATTGTTATCATAATTATTATGACTGCATAGAGCCTCACACTGGACTAAATAATATGGGACAATACCATTTCGAAGGTTTGTTCTTACTTCAGCTGCATCTGAAATAAGAAGGAATTTTAAAATAACAGATGGAAGCATTCAAAGCAAATTGGCTCCTCTGAGCAATAGTTTTGTATCCTGAGAAAAAATTTCTAAAAATATCTGGAGTTTAGTGTCATGTTTGGATATGTAGGCATGTTTAACCATGGCAATACTTGATTAGGAAATGCATGTTGTTAACTATAAAACCAGTAATACTTGACTTATTAATTTTGCTTTTCTGAAAGCTAAAAGGAAATTCAAAGGAAGTGAAGAAATGTTGCACAGAAGTCACAGTAAAGCAAAGAAAAATTTAAATGAGCACTTATCACTGGATGAGGGTTTCCTCAAATTTTACCCTGGAAAAGTGCATTGTCATAAAATTCATAAAATTCATAAAATTCACGTGTATGCGTACATAAAACACTGGCACTTCTCAATAAACAGGTGTCCTTTCTATGACCCGCTTGTGAAAGATTCATTTTCTCAAAATCACTGGGTCACTGCACATATGGTAGTCATACATCATGGTTTTTGACTGATATTATCAAAACACTTAGGTTGTCCCTTTGTCATGGTATTTCAGAGGACCTTGGTTACAAAGCTAGTACAAAAAATTGGCAACCACCGTGTTTTGTGCTTATGTATTGCTTTACAACCTGGATTTTTGTGTGTGCGTTGTGTTACATGTTGGGTTGTAGTATGTAGTGTGTGTGTTACATGTGGTGTGTTTGTAGTATATGGTGTGTGTGTTACATGTAGTGTGTTTGTAGTATGTGCTCTATGGGTTTCATGTGATGTGTCTGTAGTATGTGGTATGTGTATTAAACATGGTATATTTGTAGTATGTGGTATGTGCTATATGTGGTGTGTTCATAGTATGTTATATGTTTGTTAAAGTTTGTTATATGTGGTGTGTTCATAGTATATGGTGTGTGTGGCATGTGGTGTGTTTGTAGTATGTGGTATGTTTGTGTTACATGTGGTGTGTTGTAATATGTGGTGTGTACACTTGTTACACGGGTGTGTTTGAGGTATGCACTATGTGTGTTATACACACATGGGCTTGTGGGTGCATGTCCTTTTGCATGTGTGCAGAGGTAAGAGGAAAGCACTGGGTACACTACTCTATCTTTCTTGTACCCTATCTCCAGACTGCAGTCTGTCATGGTAGCTAGAGTCACCGATATTTTATGAGACTGATCAGAGTTGCAGCGACTTTCTCACCTCTGCCTCCCTCCGTACTATTTTCATGAATGAGTGGTGAGGGTCAAACGAGGGTCCTCATGCTTCCATGCAGAGTGAACTCTGTTATCCACAATGCCATCTCCCCACCTCCTTTGCCTGTTTCTCTATGATCATGTTTCACTCAGTTGTAATTGTTACAGCAATGTAACTCTCTGAAAATAAAAGTGTCTCTGTGTGTGTCTTAGTGTATACAATGCTTGTGTCACTTTTTGGGTCCAGCTTATGAGGATCACTGGAGAATTGAAGTCAGGCTGGCAGGCTTTGCAAGCAAGTGTCTTCAACCATTTAGCTACCTCCCCAGCTCTGCAGTGTAGCTCTTTAATTTACTGAGCTCATATTTGCAAATGAAACACATTATCATTACTTGTTTTATTGCACAACATGGTCTACAAGGTGTTCTGTCATGTTTTTATATGTTGTGAATAAATTCTGTTGAACATATGAATAAGAATATTTCACAAAATTAAGTAAATATTTTGTACAATTATATTTTCCAAGGTTTGTTTTTTCAGTATTTTCAACATTATGGACATTTTGACTATTTCAACTTTAGGATCCTGCCCTTGGTGCTGATCACACAAACTTGGCCACCCTCCAAATAGGTGGTGAGTGAATAGATTGTCTAAAATCCATTCAATATGATGTTATGCCACATAAACAATTCACCAGCAATTTGGGAGAAATGCTCCCCTTTGTCTATTAAGCATGATAAAATGAAGTATAAACAGTCATTCCACTCTCTAAGCAATCACCAGAAAATATACACATATTCTAGAGATTCACACAAAGACTCAAAGTATTGGGTACAGAAATTGTATGTTTTTCATATCGACTTGTGTATTCCTTTTGGCAAAAGAGAATAACTATACATTGTGAATAAGAGAATATCTATCATTAAGAGATGCAAAAGGAGATGGGGAAATGGCTTTACAGGTTAAGGTGCTTGCCTGAGAAGCTAAGGACCCAGGTTCAATTCCTTGGCACCCATGTGAAGCCAGATGTACAAGATAGTGCATGCGTCATGAAGTTCATTTGCAGTGTTTGTAGGCCCTGGTATGCCCATTTTCTATCTGCACCCCCCAAGTAAGTAAATTTATAAGACACTAGAAAAAAATAAATGAAAAATTTAAAACTGCTCAATTAATGTAATGTTGAATAGATTTTATATTTCTGAGCAACCCTATGTTTTATACAAAGTAACAATATAGAGTTCTATAGTCCATTAGTGCACTTCCTGTAATTGGGCTAGTAGATACATACCCTTTAATATTTGTTGTAGGTGGCTGGTGAGATAGTTCAGTCTGAGCGATGCTTCTGTGCAAGTGTGAGGGCTGGAAATCAGATCCCAGTACCCACATAAGCACTAGGTGGGTTCCCCATAATCAAGACAAGTGGATTGCAGAAACCAGGAAACCTCCTGGCAAGCTGACTAGCTGGACTAGTTAAATGGGTGAACTTTGCGCTCATGTAAGAGACCCTGCCTCAGACAAATAGAGAGGAAGGCAATTAAGAAAGATAACTGTCCTCAACATAGACACATGGGCATGCATAGACACCCACCCTCATGGGAATCCATACGTGAACATGCATGCACACCACACAGAGGCAAAAATTGTTACGTGACCCACAGTCTTTAAGTTCCACTAATTGGCTTGTTTTATCCTCTACTCTTGGCTTCAGGGCTATTAAAAAATTCACTCTCTTTCTCTCTCTTCCTCTCGTGTGTGTAAGTGCGTGTGCCTGTTGGTGCACAGGTGGCCATATGTCTTGCAGCTCTTTCACTGGCAATTCATTTACTCTGACAAGGTTTTGTTAGTGTGCTCCTTAGGCCATGCAAGTTCATGTCAGTCTATCTTACAATGGAATGTTTTGGATGTGTATCTTTCAGAAACGTCTTTGTCCTTCCTCTAAGAACAAATATTTTTTCTTTCTTTCTGTCTCTTAGCTTATTTTAAGCCTACACCATTACCTAATCTATTTTAAATACTCTGTCTCTCTTGACTATGGATTTCATATGCTTTTATTTTATTTATTTGAGAGACAGAGAGAGAGAGAGAGAGAGAGAGAGGGAGAGAGAGAGAGGGAGAGGAATATAAGGAGGAGAGAAAGAGAGAGAGAGAGAGAGAGAGAGAGAGAGAGAGAGAGAGAGAGAATAGGAATAGGTGCCACCAGGGCTTTTAATAACTGCAAAAGAAATCCAGATGCATGTGCCAATTGTGCATATGGCTTTATGTGGGTACTGGGGAATCAAACCTGGGCCCTTTGGCTTTGCAGATAAGTGCTTTAACCACTGAGCAATCTCTCTAGCCCAGCTTTTGTTTTTGATGTAGGTAAAGTGGGGAAATGGAGGTAATATGCCTTCCTACATAGGTTCATATTTCAGAATTATCCTCCTGTAATGTCTATCTTTCTTTCTTTTTTTTTAAAGTTTTTATTAGCATTTTTATTTAAAAAAATCCCATGGTAATTCCCTCCCTCCCCACCCCCCACACTTTCCCCTTTGAAATTCCATTCTCCATCATATTACGTCCCCATAATAATCACTGTTCTTACATATATACAATATCAACCTATTAAGTACCCTCCTCCCTTCCTTTCTCTTCCCTTTATGTCTCCCTTTTAACTCACTGGCCCCTGCTACTAAGTATTTTCATTCCCATGCAGAAGCCCAGTCATCTGTAGCTAGTATCCACATATGAGAGAGATCATGTGGCGCTTGGCTTTCTGGGCCTGGGTTACCTTACTTAGAATAATCTCTTCCAGGTCCATTCATTTTTCTGCAAATTTCATAACTTCATTTTTCTTTACTGCTGAGTAGAACTCCATTGTATAAATGTGCCACATCTTCATTATCCACTCATCAGTTGAGGGACATTTAGGATGGTTCCATTTCCCAGCTATTATAAATTGAGCAGCAATAAACATGGTTGAGCACATATTTCTAAGGAGATGAGATGAGTCCTTTGGATATATGCCTAGGAGTGCTATATCTGGGTCATATGGTAGATTAATCTTTAGCTGTTTTAGGAACATCCACACTGTTTTCCACAATGGCTGGACCAGATTGCATTCCCACCAGCAGTGTAGAAGGGTTACTGTTTTTCCACATCCCCGCCAACATTTATGATCATTTGTTTTCATGATGGTGGCCAATCTGGCAGGAGTGAGATGGAATCTCAATGTAGTTTTAATCTGCATTTCCCTGATGGCTAGTGATGTGGAACATTTTTTTAGATGCTTATATGCTATTCATATTTCTTCCTTTGAGAATGCTCTATTTAGCTGCATAGCCCATTTTTTGATTGGCTAGTTTGATTCTTTATTATTTAACTTTTTGAGTTCTTTGTATATCCTAGATATTAATCCTCTATTAGATATATAGCTGACGTAGATATTTTTCCCATTCTGTAGGTTGCCTCTTTGCTTTTTTCACTGTGTCCTTTGCAGAGCAAAATCTTTGTAATTTCATGAGGTCCCAGTGATTGATCTGTGGTTTTATTACCTGAGCAATTGGGGTTGTATTCAGAAAGTCTTTGCCAAGACCAATATGTTGAAGGGTTTACCCTACTTTTTCCTCTAGCAGTTTAAGAGTTTCAGGTCTGATGTTAAGGTCTTTAATCCATTTGGACTTAATTCTTGTGCATGGCGAGAGACAAGAATCTATTTTCATCCTTCTGCAGATATATATCCAGTTTTCAAAACACCATTTGCTGAAGAGGCTGTCTTTTCTCCAATGAGTATTTTTGGCATTTTTATCGAATATCAGGTGGCTATAGCTACTTGGGCTTACATCTGGGTCCTCTATTCTGTTCCACTGATCTACATGTCTGTTTTTGTGCCAGTACCACGCTGTTTTTGTTACTATGGCTCTGTAGTATAGGTAAAAATCAGGTATGGTGATACCACCAGCCTTATTTTTGTTGCTCAGTAATATTTTAGATATTCGAGGTTTTTTGTGATTCCAAATGAATTTTTGGATTGTTTTTTCTATTTCCATGAAGAATGCTTTTGGAATTTTGATAGGGATTGTATTAAATGTGTAGATTGCTTTTGGTAAGATTGCCATTTTCACAATATTGATTCTTCCTATCCAGGAACAGGGGATGTTTTTCCACTTTCTAGTGTCTTCTGCAATTTCTTGCTTGAGTGTTTTAAAAGTTCTCATTGTAGAGATTCTTTACTTCCTTGGTTAGGTTTATTCCAAGGTATTTTATTTTTTTTGATGCAATTGTGAATGGGAGTGATTCTCTGATTTCATCTTCTGTGTGTTTGTTGTTAGCATATATGAAGGCTACTGATTTCTGTGTATTTATTTTGTATCCTGCTATATGGCTGTAGGTTTGGATCAGCTCTAACAGTTTGCTAGTAGAGTCTTTAGGGTCATTTATGTATAGAATCATGTCATCTGCAAATAATGATAACTTGATCTCTTCCTTTCCAATTTGTATCCCTTTTATGTGTGTCTCTTGCCTTATTGCTATGGCTAAGACTTCCAGAACTATATTAAATAAAAGTGGGGACAGTGGACACCCTTTTCTTGTTCCTGATTTTAGTGGAAAAGCTTCCAGTTTTTCCCCATTTAGTAATATGTTGGCTGTAGGCTTGTCATAAATAGCCTTTATTATATTGAGATATGTTCCTTCTATTCCCAGTCTCTGTAGGACTTTTATCATGAAGGGATGTTGGATTTTGTCAAATGCTTTCTCTGCGTCCAATGAGATGATCAAGTGATTTTTGTCCTTCAACCCATTTATATAATGTATTACATTTATACATTTGCAAATATTGAACCATCCCTGCATCTCTGGGATAAAGACTACTTGGTCAGGGTGAATGATCTTTTTGATATACTCTTGTATTCTGTTTGCCAATATTTTATTGAGAATTTTTGCATCTATGTTCATGAGGGAGATTGGTCTGTAATTTTCTTTTTTTGTTCTATCTTTGCCTGGTTTTGGTATCAGGGTGATGCTGGCCTCATAGAAGGAGTTTGGTAGAATTCCTTCTTTTTCTATTTCCTGGAAAAGCTTAAGAAGCAAGGGTGTTAACTCTTCCTTAAAGGTCTGGTAAAATTCAGCAATGAATCCATCCGGGCCTGGGCTTTTTTTAGTTGGGAGATTATTGATAAGTGTTCATATCTCCATGTTTGTTATAGGTCTATTTAGGTGATTAATCTCATTTTGATTTAATTTAGGTAGGTCATATAAATCAAGGAAATCATCCATTTCTTTCAGATTTTCATACTTTGCGGAGTATATGCTTTTATAGTATGTCCCTATGATTTTTTGAATTTCTCTGGAATCTGTTGTGATGTTACCTTGTTCATCTCTGATTTTATTAATTTGTGTCTCTTCTCTCTTTCTTTTGGTCAGATTTGGTAACGGTTTATCAATCTTGTTTATCCTTTCAAAGAACCAACCCTTTGTTTCATTAATTCTTTGGATTGTTTTTTTTTTTTTTTGTTTCTATTTCATTAATTTCTGCCCTAATCTTTATTATTTCTTCCCATCTACTGATTTTTGGTTTGCCTTGTTCTTCTTTTACCAAGGCTTTAAGGTGAAGCATTAGGTCGTTTACCTGTGACCTTTCTAATTTCTAAATATAGGCACTTAAGGCTATAAATTTACCTCTTAGAACTGCCTTCATTGTGTCCCAGAGATTTTGATATGTTGTGTTCTCATTATCATTTGACTCTATGAATTTTTTGATTTCCTTCTTGATTTCTTCATTGACCCATTCATCATTTAGTAGTGTATTGTTTAGTTTTCATGATTTTGTGTATGCTCTATAGCCTTTCTTGCTACTGATAATGTAGTTTATTTCCATTGTGGTCAGATAGAATGCAAGGAATTATTTCAATTTTCCTGAATTTGTTAAGATTTGCTTTGTGTCCTAATATATGGTCTATTTTAGAAAATGTTCCATGTGCTGCTGAAAAGAATGTATATTCTGCAGCCTTTGGATGAAATGTCCTGTATATATCTGTTAAGTCCATTCCTTCTATGACCTCATTTAGTCCAGATGCCTCTCTGTTTATTTTTTCTCGGGATGATCTGTCAACTGATGAGAGTGGGGTGTTAAAGTCACCCACTACCACTGTGTTTGGTGTTATCTGTGACCTTAGTTCTAATAGTGTTTGTTTGATGAATTTGGGAGCCCCCATTTTAGGTGCATATATGTTTAGGATTGTAATGTCCTCCTGTTGGAGTGTGCCCTTAATCAATATAAAGTGACCTTCCTTATCTTTCTTGACTAACGTTGGACTGAAGTCTACCTTGTCAGATATTAGGATAGCAACCCCTGCTTTTTTTCTAGGCCCATTTGGTTGAAACACCATCTTCCAACCTTTCACCCTTAGATAATATCTATCCTTTGTAGAAAGGTGAGTTTCTTGGAGACAACAAATTGTAGGATCTTGCTTTTTAACCCAGTCTGCAAACTTATGTCTTTTTGTTGGGGCATTGAGGCCGTTGATATTAAGAGATATTATTGAAAGGTGTGTATTTATATTTGCCTTTTTTTTTGTGATTCCGGTTCTACCTGTGCTGTTTTAACAAGTATTTGAGTATTGCTTGTTTTTTCAAGGTTCCTTATATGTGTGCTTTTCCTTTTCTTCAGCATGGAGCGTTCTATCAAGTATTTTCTGTAGAGCTGGTTTTGTCTTCAAATACTCCTTTAACCTGCTTTTGTCATGGAATGTCCTTATTTCTCCGTCTATTTGAATGGATAACTTTGCAGGATAAAGTAACCTTGGTTCACAGTTGTTATCTTTCAGAACTTGGAATATATCACTCCAAGCCCTTCTGGCTTTAAAAGTTTGTGTTGAATAATCTGTTGTAATCCTGATGGGCTTGCTTTTGTAGGTAACTTGATTTTTCTCTCTAACTGCTTTCAATATTTTTTCTTTGGTGTGTGTATTTGGAAGTTGGTTATAATATGGCAAGGAGAGGTTCTTTCCAGGTTTTGTCTGGCTGGGGTTCTAAAGGCTTCCTGTATCTGTATTGGCACCTCTTTCCCAATTTGGGGGAAATTTTCTTCTATGATTTTGTTGAAGACACCTACTATGCCTTTGGAGTGTAATTCTTCTCCTTCTACTATGCCCTAAATTCTTACATTTGATCTTTTCATAGTGTCCCAAATATCTTGAAATTCCCACTCATACTTTTCTATAAGTTTGTCTTTCTCTTTGTTGGCCTGTATTAGATCTGCCACCTGGTCTTCTAGCTTAGATATTCTGTCCTCTCCTTCATCCATTCTACTGGTGAGATTTTCTACAGAGTTTTTTATTTCATTAACTGTGTTCTTCATTGCTAGTAATTCTGACTGGTTTTTCTTTATTATTTCTATTTCCTTATTTATGTCTTGTATTGCCTTCTTTATTTCATGAAATTGGTGTCCTGCATCTTCTTTGATTCCTTTGATTTCCTCTTTAAGTTCCTCTTTGAGTCCTTTGATTTGTTCTCTGACTTCTTTGAACATATTTACAATCATTCTTTTAAAATCTTTCTCAGGCATTTCCTCTAACTCATTCTCACTGGAGGTCATTTCTGATGCATTAATACTTTTGGGTGGATTTATATCATCTTGCTTTTTAGTGTTTCTTGTGTTATAATGTATATATTTTTGCATCTTGGATTAAGTTAATGCTTGGATTTTCTAGCTAGCTGGGTATTCTTAGCTGTATCAATTGGTTTGATGTTATATATTTTCAGGGTAGGAGCTTGAGGTGTTAGATGTGGCTCTTAAGACTCTGAGAGTATCTACAAAGGTGCTCCTAGGGGTTGAGTTTCCCTGCTATGGGGGTATTCAAGTAGGCTGAGTGGAATAAAATATAGGTAGATTCTAAAAGTTAACTAAATACTGTACCCATTCAGTCAAAAACAGCCCCAAGTATGTATGCCAGAGTAGTTATTATAACAACAAGATCCTCTATCAACATAGAGGTTAAGATTTCTGGTCTGTTGAGGGATCCAAGTCAGCTTGTGACCAAGTGAGACCCTTCCCTGGTGCAAACCCTGTTACCTTGGATGAGTTTGGTCTCGCTTACGTTGCTGCCTGGGTCGTCGGGCTGCTGTTGTGATTTCTGGAGCTGGGCACTGGCTTTTCCTGTGGGGAAAGCCAAGCCTGGCAACTGTGGCCCTGCAGATCAGCTCCCTCACTGGGTCTGTCAGCAGCTGAAGCTTCTGCTGCTGGGTCGGCTATTGTTGCCGCTCCTGGGCTGCTGCTGCTGGGGCCGCTGTTACCAGTGCTGGAGCCACTGATGTTGCTGCTGAACTCTGCTCCTGCTTGGGTCCTGCTGTCGGCTCAGGATGGTGTGGCCGGGTCCCGGGACGCTGCTCTGTTCGCTGGAGCTGGGCTCAGGCGGTGGTGGAGGGGAGGGAGCCGCAGCTGCTCCGGTTCTCTCGCTGTTCCATGTGTTCTTCTACCTCGCGGTCTGCTCCTCTGCTGCTCACTGCCGCTCTCCCTTCATGTCTCCTGAGTTGCGAAGAGCGCGGTGTGAGGGAAGCGCCCACACCTGGCTTTTCTTGCGGCTGGAGCTGAGCTTGGCGGCTTTCTAGTGCGCCACTGCCGCCGCTGCCATGGTTGGCCGAGCTGCCGGAGCCGCTTTTGCCGGCCTGTGCGGGCTCTGAATGCTCTGGATCTCTCCTACTTCTCCGCTACTGCTTCAATTTCCTATACACCTCACTTTTTAGTGAAAGTGTGTATTTAGCTGAGTTTTTTGGTCTTTTTTTCCCCCCAGGATGCTTTGGCATGGTACCTACGCCGCCATCTTAACTGGAAGTCCACGTCTATCTTTCTGAATATCAGAGCTGTGTGGATGAGAAAGTTCTAGAGAATTTAAGAATAGCTCTTTTTACTCTCTGCCAGATCCTCATTAAAACTCTCTGGGACCTTACTTTTTAATGTTTTACTTATCTATGAGGGGGTGGGGGGAATTAATGACTGTGCCAGGGCCTCTAGCCACTGCAAATGACCTACAAATGCATGTGCCCCCTTGTGCATCAGGCTTTATGTGGGTCCTGGGGAGCTGAACCAGGGTCCCTGGGCTTTTCAGCCAAGTGATTTAACCACTAAGCCATCTCTCCAGGCCCTCTGGGACCTTCTTTCTGAGAAAATGTTAAGATTACTAGAGACAAAACTGCTTCCTTTTGGCAGTGGCAATCAAAAGTCTTTCAGTGTCTTTCCAGTGAGCCTCACACAATCTCCTGCAATTACTATTCCATTGAAGTCCCAGAGCTTCACTTGCTGCTTAGTCTGGTAGGAGTCCTGTGGACTCTGCTTCAGGTCAGGCAAGAGGAGGACAAGTGTCTCTCTGGATGAACTGGACCCTCCAGACTTCAGAATTCTGGTGTCCTCAGTTCCCTGATGGATCAAAGGAAAGTCATTAGTTTTCCATCTTTGTATCTCTGTTTGATGTAATGATGGAAATAATGACTTTCAAGATTTTTAAATGCTAGAGCTCAAATTGGAAGTCCACAAAGGTTTTGAAGAGAGAACATTTCACTGTTAGATTGATTTAATTATAGGAGTCTTGACAACTAATACATTCCTCTTCACTTGATCATTGCTGCTACACTTGCTAGAAAATGTTTAGTGTCTCTCCTATATGATGTCTTTCAGACACGCACATACATATGTTCATACATATATGCCTATTACAATTGACTTCCTGAAGATAGCATTTAAGATTTTTCTAAAAAGTAATGTGTAAAATGACCATCTGAAACTTTCCAAATTTTATTACAGATAAGCTAAAATCAAAAATTATTATCTTTTAAAATTTAACTTAAAATTTTTTTTAAATTTAAAACTAAAAAGTATCATCTCAAAAGTAAAAGTATTATATTCATTTCATCTTTCATATCCTTCATACATATGTCTAAATTAATTCTCAATCTTTTCTTTAATACATATTCATTGCTATCTTAGCATCTTCTTCTTTCCTATAATTTTACTTCATGATGAGCAAAAATGTTAATTGCTACTTATAAGTCCAGTTTGACCTAGGAATCCCTTAATACATAGGACAGGTGGTAATTTTCTAAACCTCGATTTTCTTTATAATTCAATCTTTAATTATAGTGTTTAGAGAAATTTGTAACTATACATGGAAAAATAGGAATGAGAAAGTATAGCTGTCTTGACAACAATATATAGGTTGAACTTTAAAAGTGTCACAAGGTAAATATCAAGGTGAAAAAATGTCTAGTAAAGTACCTCACAATCATTTAATAAATTGAACGTAGCAATTTAATTACTAAAGTATATGCCAAAATCAAGCTAAAATATGGTTTCTTTGGATGAAAAGGTTACAACTTTACCACAACCAACTTCTCCTGAAGTTAAGGAAACTTTATTTGAAATAAAAAAATCACAAAGCATAGCAACAAATAATCTTGACATGGCTTACAACCAGGCATGAATAAGGAGTGAGAAGATGTTGATGTAGTAAAATATATTTTCCTTCCAATAGATCTAAAAGTAATACATACTAAACCTAGATAAAGACTGAAAATAGAAAAAAAAATATGTTTACCAGGATCCACTCTTCATTAGTAGCTTCAATTTTAAATTTCTTTGATTTTTGTTTGAGAGACAGACAGAGAGAATGGTTGCACCAAGGCCTCTAGCCACTCTAAATGAACTCCAGATGCATGCACCACTGGGCATCTGACTTACATGAGTGTTGGGGTATCGAACCTGAGTCCTTAGGTTTTGCAGAAGCACCTTAATTGCTAAGTTATCTCTCCAGACATTCATTAGTAGCTTCAAAGTAACTCTATTTCAAGGCAACAGAGAGATTTCAGCTAACAAACAATCGTCAGGTTAATTCCAAAGCCTCCATCATGGCTTAGGAATCAAGAAATATTTTGAAATAAGAGAAAGAATTGCCTGAAGAGGTTTTATATTTAGTAACATTATGACTTTGTGCAAATGTCTTCTTCCAAGCATATTTCTTCATTCTGAAGAAGAAATTTATATTTAAGATAAAAGGACATATTATAAAAATGTTTCTCATATGCAATTACAAATTTCTTAACCAAAATGACTGTAGTCATGATCAATCTACAATGCACAGTTTAATACAATCCACACCCATTCTTAAGGGGCCTTTTAATTTTATTAATATTGTTGATATTTAAGAAGAATAACAAAATAGTAGACAGAGCTTTTAAAGAAAAGTCTAGAAAAAAATCCCAAAGAAATGAAATGCCTATCTAATGTGGATATAATCAAAACAATTCAAATTATTTTTAGAAATCACAGGAAAATGATTTGTAAAATGTCTTACACAATCTCACACTGTGAAAATCACATTTATAGATATACAAAGAACTTCATGTGTGACTTTTACTTGCTTTCTCTGGAAATCATACAGTTACGTGAAAATGATTTTAGCCCTGGCTATCAAAGGCACAAGCAGATAGAGTACATTTATAAAGTTGAACTTATGTGTAAAGAAGACCAAAGCTGGACAAATGTCAAATTCAAGAATATGCTTCCCTCTATGATAGTACTGAGGATATTGTATAATCATGTTGTCCAAAATATTAGATAAATATGAGTTTTCATATTGTGGTATGACACAATGATGGTTCTGTTGGATTGAAAAATAGTCCAACACTCATTGAAAAAAAAAATAGGAAAAGTTCAACTGGGTGATAGGTGAGTTGGTATAAAATAAGTTTATGCTGGTGAGAGATGTTAAACAATGTAGAATTAAGAAAAACTAATTGATTATAAGCTTTTTTTCCTTATAAACATCATCACTTAGAAAAAAATAGAAAAGTACTATGGTGTTGTATATATGTAAGTAGAAGAACAAGTTAATGGGGGGTGAAAAGGCCTAAGTGAGGTCAGGGGAGGAGATTGAATAAAGGAAAGGTGGAAGGAAGGCTAATCAAAATCTAAAAGGATATAAATAAGGCATATGGAAACCCACTTTTTTGGACAATGGAACACTCAGTAGCCATAGATTGTTACTAGAAAATATTCAGAGCCAGGGATGGGATGCCTTTCAGTGAGTTGTTGGCCAGGGAGGTCCCTGATGGGCCCCAAAACATTACAGACCATTGCCGAGGCCCTTGGTTTCCCCCAGGAATATATGGTAAGACCCTATTGTGAAGACTCCACATACTTGGGCTGGAAGGTCACTAAGAAATCTTGTAGGAGCTGAGCTGCAAACCTCTTCCATGTAGACCAACTGACAGAAAGCTGGAAAAAGCCATGATGCATGCAGTTCAATGGGAGACAGAGAAATCACCAGTAAAGATACTCAACAGTGGACACTGCAAGCCTGAGATTTGACCAGCCAGGCCAAATGAGCCAATGGGTGCAATAGTGGCATGTCTGTTATGGGGGAAACCAAGTGCCCTCTAATTTGACTGGAGGCCCACTCCATGGGAGGAGATACATCCCTGATACTGAAAACCTACAACAGTGTAGTCATGAACCCTAGGGGTGTAACGTCTGCTGCTGTCCTGCTAAATGTACATACTATGCTCATCAAACTGCCCAGTAAGCACTTATGTTCATGTTCATACCCATATATTAATGCTACTCTCAGTTTTGGTTAGAGTACCTTCTCTTTTCAGATGGCATTGACCTTAGGATGACTCAGAAGGCACCATGGTGCTGAGAACACATGACAGAGGAGTGCTCAGCACTGAAATATCTCAATCACACCTTCCATGGCTCTGAGTCCATTGTAAAACAGGTGGCAGAAAGAATGTAAGAGCCAAAGGAAGGGTAGGACTCCTTACAACATGCTCCTCCAGACAGAAAATGGCCTGGATACCCATGACCTCACAGCACCTGACACTGCCTACACAAGACCATCATAATAGGAGGAAAAGACCATGACAACAGGGGGAAGGGATATGATGGAGAGCGGAGTTTCAAAGGGTAAAGGGGGAGGAGTGAGGGAATTACCATGGAATATTGTTTACAATCATGGAAGTTGTCAATAAAAAAAATTAAAAACAATAGAGAAGTAGCCGGGAATGTTGGCACACACATTTAATACAAGCACTTGGGAAGTAGAGGTAGGAGGATCACCCTGAATTTCAGGCCACCCTGTGACTACATAGTGAATTCCAGGTCAGCCTGGGCTAGAGTGAGACCTTCCCTTTAAAAACCAAGCCAAACCAAAACAATAAAAGAAAAATAGAGAAGTAGAAAGGTATTTTATCTACCAAATATATAAACATTCACTCAATAACTAATGTGAATTGATTTGATTGAAAAAATAGAGAACTGCAGTGATGGCTTTGTGGTTAAGGCACCTGCCTGCGAAGACTAAGGTCCCAGGTTTAATTCCTCAGAACCCACATAAGCCAGATACACAAGGTAGCACATGTCTCTGGAGTTCATTTGCAGTGATCGAGTACCTGGCTCACCCATTCTCTCTTTCTCTATCGGCCTCTTTCTCTCTGAGATAAATAAATAGTAAAAAAATAGAGATTAATGGGATGGAGAGTGTTGGGCTCTAGTATATGTGGTAAAGGGGGTGTCATTCATCTCTTAGAAAGGATTGAGCTCTTAAATACATCATACTGGACAATTATTCAGCTTTTATTGAGGAACAGTGTTGATTACTGCTCTTTCTTATTAAGCACAGAAGATATACAACGTATGCGATTAGGATGTAATGTGAGGAAGAACATAACAGCAAAGATAATTCAACCTTCTTTTAGGCAATGAAAAAATTTATCAGATCTGCCTTGAATCAGATGCAAGTAAGATTACTAGAATCAGGGCTGGGGTGGGGGATTAGTTCAGATGTGAACAGCATTTGCTTATAAAGCCTGATGGCCTGGATTCAATTCTCTTGTCCCCACATAAAGTCAGATTCACAAAGTGGTACATGCATCTGTATGTAGTTTGTTTGGAGTAGCAAGAAGCCATGGTAAGCCTATTCCCTTTCTCTTTATTGCTCTCTTTGTATTCTTACTAGTAAGTTAATAAAAATCTTTTTAAAAGATTACTATAGTCATAGTTAAATGATACAATCAGGCATAGTGGTGTAAATCTTTAATCTCAACTATTGAAGAGGATGAGATAGGAAGATCATCATGAGTTTGAGGTCAGCCTGGATCTACCCCGACTTGAAAAATTCAAAGTAAATAAATAAACTGTGAGCAACTTCACAGAGATGAACAATCCTAAATCCTGATGCGCTACCAAAGTTAACTTCATCTACTTTTCTCCCTATAGAAATTTGTCAAAAAGATAAGCCTTGGGCTGGAGGCATGACTTAAAGGTTAAGACACTTGCCTGCGAAGCCTAAAGACTCAGGTTCTATTCCCCAGAAACCACATAAGCCAGATTCACATGGTGATGGAGTTCATTTGCCGTGGCTGGAGGCCCTGGTGAGCCCACTCTCTCTCTCTCTCATAAATAAATAAATATATTACAAAAAGATAGGTCTTTAAGTCAGTCTTCTTGTCCATATCAAGCCAAAAAATCAGAAAACAGTGCATGAAAATATATACTACATAAACTCTGAAAAAGAGGTCATTTGTGTTTAGAAAGAGTTACTAAGCATAGTTTTATTTTTAAGTTCTCTTGCTGATGGGTGTACAACCTCATGTAGCCATTAGTGAAATCAGTATACAGGTTTCTCAAGACTTAAAAAGAGAAACCAGTTATATTGCTCCTGGGGATATAACTGAAGAATACTGTATCTCACTGTCGAGGTATTTGTTCATCCATGTTTATTGCTGTGCTGTTTGTTCACAGTGACAAGGAAATGGTACCAGCCTAGATGTTCACCAATGCATGAATGGATAAAGAAAATGAGGTGCACATGCAAAAGGAATTTTATTTGTCTATAAAGGAAATAAGAACTATGAAATTTGCAGGAAAATGTGTGAATCTGAAAATTGTTATATTAAGTGACCTAGACTCTGGTCGAGACTTCCTGTTGTCTCTCATATGTGGATCTAAATTTGCGTATAAATATACATACGCATATAGGGGAATAGGTCATGAAACTAGAAAAGAAACCATGACGGAGCTTCTCCTCGAGTCAGTAGGCAAAATAAACCTTGCTTTCTGCCAGCAACAGAATATATCAGGCATGCATTGGAAAATACAGGACCAGGTGATAAGATTAAGCTCGATCTGTTCTTCCTTTACCTAGCAGAAACTTAGTCCTTGCTCAGAATTGATTTTACTTTTGGTAGTCCAGGAGCTTTATAGAGCAATACACAAAGCAGCCTTTTGGTGGAATGTTCACATGAAACCTTGTAAATTACTTTCTAAATAAGTATTTCCAAACTGCATGTCAAAATCAAAGTGGTAAATATCAACAAGCACATTAAAAGAAAAGAAAGAAAAAACAATAGAATACACACACACACATACACACACACACACACACACACACACACACACACACACACACACCTCAATATCTGAAGGTCAAATATATTTCTAGAGGGTGAGAATTAGTCAAATTATTCTGAAATTTTCTAACAATCTCTACTTTCCTGTGTAAACTATTAAATAAATTGGTTACAGCAGTGGTAATGTGGGTGTGTGGGAAAGGGCCAATATGAAGCTGTTTAGAATTGTATATGTAATAATTAAGGTTGGGTTCACATAACTATGTAGTATATAAAAGCAGAAGACTAGACTACGCTGGTCCTCTTGTTTCTGGCACTAAAAAAGCAAATTTTTCAACTGTCTATGCTGTATTTTTCCACTGTAAAAATGCTGAAAGCAAGAAGGTCTAACAGCTTATTAGTACTATCACAGACATTATTTCTAGCATATTAGCCTTACTGATACTTCTTTTTTGTTGTGGTTAGTTTTTTGAGATATGGTCTTGCTCTAGCCCAGGCTGACCTGGAATTCATTATGTAGTGACCTTGAACTCATGGTGATCCTCCTACCTTTGCCTCCTAAATGATGGCATTAAAGGCATGTGCCTCCACACTCGGCTTACTGACACATTTACTTATTCATGTATACTTTTATTATATTAATTATATTGTATGTTGGACTTGGGATTACTTTATTTTCTTGGACTGTGTATGTCTGGGGTGTGTGTATGTATGTGTGTATGTGTGTGTGTGTGTGCTCATATTTGTTTGGGCACGCATAGTACACTTGTATACATGTGAAGGACACAGGTTGATATCAGGTGTTTTTTTCAATCATTCTACAACTTATTGACTAAAGCAGAGTCTCTTAATTAAACCCATAACTCGTTAATTCTGCTACTTTAGCTAGTAAGCCTGTTCCAAGGACCAAGTCTTTGCCTCCTGAGTGCCAGGATTTCAGGTGGGCTACCACGCCCACATGGTTACTTGGGTTCTGGGCATTTGAACTCTTGCCCTCATATTGTGTGCTAAGTGTTTTAGCCAGTGAGCTATTTTTGAAGCCTCGATTTTAGTGCTTGAACTCTCTCAGAAGCAGCCAAGGTTCAGTCAGGTTCTTGCTGTGACAGACAATGAGAACGTTTGTGAAAATGCCAAATCCTCCCCAGAGGCTCCCGCTCAGTCTCTTGCTGGGCAAACTAGTTGAATTGTATCTGGACCCCAGAACAGGTAGAGCATGAACCGTAGTAAAAGGTTGTGGGGTAGTTGAAACAGTGCTTCACTATACTGAAAGGAGAGAGTATGGACCGCAGTTTGATTTAGAACTGTACAACTTTCCTGGTCACTGACCTTGGATAGGCTATGCTCCCTGGGCTTCAGTTATTTTATTGACATAATAATCCATGTATACATACCTTAGAAGAGAATTGTAAAAATAGGCTGAATGGATATACAATATTAATATACTGATGTGTGTATCACTCTAACAAATGTAATATGTAAACACCTATACAAACATATGCATACATATACATACACCTATTTGGAATACTATATAGCACAAATATTAAGCTCTATTAATTAAATTATTATTATTATCCCTGAGTAATAGTTTATGAGTATTATTACCTCGGTGCATAGGTATCAGAATTTTCTACTGTTTTACCCACATATATTAAATATTTTTATTTATTTATTTGTAAGCAGAGAGTGAGAAAGAAAGAAAGAGAGAGAGAGAGAAAGAGAGGGAGAGAGAAAGAATGGGCATGCCTGGGCCTCCATCCATGGTAAAACAAAAAACAACAACAACAAAAAAACACTCCATATGCATGAGGCACTTTGTGCATCTGGCTTTACATATTTCCCACATACTTTGATGTTTAAGTATTGGCTTACTTTAACATGAAGCTGTAGATTTTAATTCATTTCAACGTAAGTATTGCCTCCGATTGCTAATACAAACCCATGTAAACAAATGTTGATACATTTTATCAACTATGTTAAAAATATAAATGCTTCAAAGCATCTGAGCCAGTTCTGCCTGCTCCAACATAGTAGAACTTTTTTTAGTACTTGGGCATGTCCTCTAAGCCAGGTGTTGTGTCATAGATTTGAAATTCATTTGACTTAATCTTTATAAAAGTCACACTGCTAGCTACTTATCCTGATTTCATAGAGACATTTTCAATGCAGAATTTGAAATATCATTTCTCTTTTATTGTCACAACACTTGAAAAGGTGATAGTCACTCCTATTTAGAGAAGAGATAAGAATAGATCAAAGTTAGCAAATAAAATAGCCAAACTGGGTTCAACTTATGTTTGTCTCTGGGACTTTCTGCTGTCTTCTCTTCTGCACTGAATCACCATTGAAGTCACTCCCCTTTCCTTAGGGAACATAGCCGCGTCTTCCATGAGATGGGCATGGGCTCTCCTACTTCGGAAACCTGGAGGAACCGTCTAGGTTGAAGTAGTCTCCGCTGAACAGGGGGTTTATGTTCATCGCATTTTTCTTTCCTGCAACAAAATACCTGACAGAACAACTTGAAAGAGGAAAAAACCCAGTACTTGGGGGCTGGGTGAATGACTTAGCAGTTAAAGGTGCTTTCTTGAAAAGCCAAGGACCCAGGTTCGATTCCCCAGGACCCACATAAGCCAGACGCACAAGGTGGTGCATGTGTCTGGAGTTCGTTTGTAGGGGCTGAGGGTGCTGGAGTGCCCATTCTTCCTCACTCTCTGATCTGCCTCTTTATCTCTAATAAATAAAATACATTTTTAAAATATATTTAAAAAACAACGTCATTTTGGCTCAAGGTTTCAGAGTATTCTACCTATGGTGGTGGTGGGGGCTCTGTCCATGGTGATGGTAAGGGTTTTGGCCATGATTGTTTGGCCCTGTGGGCTTAGGCAAAGCCTCATGGTAGTGGGAAAATGCAAAAGAATAGTTTATTTTTTTAATGATGCACAGGAAGCAGAAAAATGGGGGTATGCTGCCAGTGGCTAGCTTTCTCTTCCTCACTTTCATTTTTTCCAGACTCACAGCCCATGGGATGGTACTACCTAACTTCAGGGTAAGTCTTCCCCTCTCAGTAAATTCTCTCAGGAAATGCCCTCACAGATGGATCCCGAGGTCTGACTCATCATTACTCTGTTTATTTCTTTTTTTTTTTTATTTTATTCTGTTTATTTACTTGAGAGAGAGAGAGAATGGGCATGCCAGGGTCCCTAGCCACTGAAAAAACAAAACAAAACAAAACAACAACAGAAAACTCCAGACACATGTGCTACCTTGTGCATCTGGCTTATGTGGGAACTTGAACGTGGGTCCTTAGGCTTGGCAGGCAAGCACCTTAACTGCTAAGCCACTACTCCAGTCTCCAATACCTTGGTCTTTCTTTTTTTTTAAAGCATATTTTATTTATTTGAGAGAGAGGAAGAGGAGGGTGAGGAAGAGGAGGAGGAGAGAGAAGAAGCAGATAGAGAAAGGGGGAATGAGCACATCAGGGCCTCCAGTCACTGCAAACAAATTCCAGATGCATGTGCCATCTTGTGCATCTGCCTTATGTGGGTACTGGGAAATCAAACCTGGGTCCTTAGGCTTTGAAGTCAAGCCCCTTAACTACTAAGCCATCACTCCAGCCTCTGATCACTAGTTCTTTCTTTTTGAAAAACATATTTTATTTATTTATTTGAGAGAGAGAGAGAAGAGAGAGAGAGGAAGAGGCACATAGAGTGAGAGAGAATGAGCATGGCAGGGTCTCAAGCCACTGCAAACAAACTCTAGATGCATGAGCCACCTTGAGCATCTGCCTTATGTGGGTACTGTGGGATTGTACCTGGGTCCTTAGGCTTTGCAGGTAAGCACCTTATCCACTAAGCTATCTCTCCAGCCCCCGACCCCTGGTTATTTCTTAATGCATTCAAATTGGCAATCAAAATTGCCCATCCTCACGTTTATTATTATTATTATTATTATTATTATTATTATTATTATTCATTATTATTCTAGATGGAGCAGAGTACTGGGTCGTTCAAGTTTGCAGGTTGCTTTCATAAGCAGGTGCAAGCAGTGTAGACAGACTTAGGAAAGGCAGGTAAAGATGTGAGGAATGCGGAGAATAACGAGGACTTGAGGAAGGAGGCAGGGATGCAGGGCGGCACGGCTCAGAGCATGGCACTCACAGGCTGGTCTGGGCATCGGGATCTGATGTGAGGGCCCTGCTAGAGCTACACGGGCGTCTACAAGCAAGCTATTCTTTGAGGGAGGCAGAGGCAGAGCCCAGCTTTGCTTCCCGGACTACTTTTCGCAGTGGTATATCCAACTGGCTCAAAGCAACACTATAAGAGCAAACCTTCGTATTGACCGTGACTTGCTCGACACTGAGAAATGTACACACTGAGGCACATTCAAACCTGACAAATATTCTGAGAGCAAAATAATGCATCATTTAAAAGGTGAGACTGTTGAAGTACAGAGACGTTTAAGCAACTTGCCCAAAGATACAAAAATGTCGAGTTTGCACCCAAGCCTTCCAGCTCCAGGTCTGTCCGCAGCCCTCCTCACTGGATTCCCGTCAGCTTCCATCTTAGCCTCACACGGATCTCCCCACTTTTCCATGTACAGGAGAGGCGAAAGAGGCTCCACTTCACCGTCAGTGTGGCTGGGGAAAGGTAGAAGTGCTGCTTCTGTGAATGATGGAGAAATAAGAGGCTTAGTCTCAGATATGCCTGAAGGCTACGTATAGCTTCTTCAACTCAGGAGTAGGGCACAGAGCTCTGAGAGCTTTCATTGCATATCAAATGTGACATTTTGGGGCATGAGAATGGATTAAGCAATTAGCACTAATTCCCCTAGATTGATGACTAGCTCATATTTAGCACAGAACAGTGACTACACAAGCGTAATAATCTTCTCAAATTCTCATTTCATTGGCACAAATATTCAAGCCCCATAAACCTTGATTGCCTCTATTTGCCAGTGAGCTTAACTGCGTGCACAAGGAGGCCACTTAGACTATCAGAGCAGGTAAGCAGCTAATTACACTTGTAAGTTCTAGCAGGAACACAGAGCGGAGGTGAAGGCATGACATGTAGCTCCGTCTGAAGGGAAGCATCTGCTTTGAGACCTATGACTTCGTCTGGCTCAGAGGCAAAGTCCCAAGCTTCTAAACAGTTAATCGAGATGTCCTCTTGAGGTTCTCCAAAGCTTATTGTGTTAAATTATTTGTAACATTTTATATGCAAGCAGAGAGAGAGAGGGAACTCACCAGGTCCTCCAGCTACTGCAAACGAGCTCCAGATGCATGCACCACTATATGAATCTGTTTTGATGTGGGTGTGGGGAATTGAACCTGGGTCGTTAGGCTTTGCAGGCAAGCACCTTAAGTGCTGAGCCATCTCTCAAGCCCTGTTATTTTATTTTATTTTATTTTATTTTCTGTCAAGAACATAAAACACAGTGCTTGATTCCTTAAGTGCAAAATGGAAAACGGTCCCCTAAGTTGTAGGCTCACTGGGAGCACCCAGGAATCTGGGGTGCTGGTGGTGTGCAGGACCTGTCTGTCCCATGGTCACATGCCCACGCTCAGTTTGTGAAAATCAAACTTAAGTGTGTGGTGGCGTATAACATACTTCAAATACATGGTAAGGAAAAAAAAATTGTTCACTACAGTCGTTGTGTGAGTAAATTCAGGTCCATACAGATTAATATCACATTTGTAATGAAATTATTTGTCAAATGAACTTTGATGATAGGGATAACCATCCACTTTGTAAATGGAGCATTCATACACCTGAACCACAGGTAGATTGAGGGAAGTGTTTAATTTTTAATGACTAACTACTGGATATGTGTGTGCAGTTATCTTATTAGTTCTGTTCCTTATCCTTTGTGGTCTGACCTACACTCATTAGTGACACAAGGAATGAAATAAATTATTAAATTAGTTCTCTATGTAATATGAGAGCAAAGGGTGACAAGAATAGAATGACCTTGACAATTATTAAATTGCTATGGCAAATATGAAAACCATTTGATAAGATTGCAAAGAGCATAAATTTATATTGTAATCTATAGAATTCTTACAGATCCATCACTGTAATTAAAAAGTGTGATCAATAGTGTGGCAGATTTTCATATTGTTGAGTTCTTTGTATTGTGATAATGAAAAATTAATCATATAGATATAAAGGCATAAGACGAAAGAAATTTGTTCAGAAATATGTATAAATGCCCCAAAGTGTCAGGATAGGAAAGCTTAGGATTTTGGCTGGCATCAAAAGAAGGTAAAGAAAAGATCGAGGAAAAAGTTATGCTTTTCAAATTATAACTCAGAAAGTGGGAAGGCTCCACAAAGTTGTGTGAGCTTCTATCCCAAGGGCCTTCTGGAAGGATAGTGTATTATTTAATTAAGGGGATAAATATTCCCCTCACCTCTAAGCAGGTTTATAGGTGAAGGGTAGTCTTCTGGCTAGGTGAGTGGTTGATGGGTTACACTCCAAACTGAAAAGCTTTGTTCCTCTCATCAGCAGGAAGTAGAAAACAATAAGTAAAGTTTATCCTTAGATGGTCCTAAAGTCTAACATTCTGTAAGAAAATAAAATTAAATACATAGGAAACTATATATAATGCCTAGATCAAGAAGGAAATGAAACTTGGTTCAGGAATTTGGTTGAATTGCTGATGTTTCTTTGCCAATTATTTACAAACCAAATTGAGATTCATCATCATTATAATCAGATCATCATTGCATTATTAAAATTATAATTAATGTTTTAAATCAATACAAGTATTCCCAAATGAATATAATAGAATTGGCATGAGAATCTCCTAGGTAGCTTTTAAAGGAAAAGATATCAAGAAGGAATTTTTGGTCTGGAAAGATGGCTTAAGGCACTTGCCTGCAAAGCCAAAGAACCCAGGTTTGATTCCCCAGGACCCATGTAAGCCTGATGTACAAGGTAGTGCATGTGTCTAGAGTTCATTTGCAGTGGCTGAATACCCTGATGTGTCCATTCTCTCTCTCTCTCCCTTTCTCTGCCTCTTTCTCTCTCTCAAATAAATAAATAAAAATAAAATATTAAGAAAGAAGGAATTTTCCTAGCAAGTATTAAAGTGTACCTATAAGTAACACATTGTAAGACTGATACAGGAATAGATTTGCATAGCAGAAGGCTCAAATACAAATTTATGAAGAATATAAAAACTTCCTGTATCCTAGAATCATTTCATATATAGAAATATGATATTACAAATCTGTTAAATACACCATTCATGGAGAAGATTTTATTGATACATTTTAAACACACACCATATATTAATGATAGTAGTTCTATCTTGCTTCTGGCTCAGAATATATTATTCATTAATTCATTACTTGAGTTTTAACGTAAGTCATATTTTCTTTCATGTATAATTCTTAAAAATTCTTTGCCAGACTAATCTATTAGTCTGGATTTCTGTCATTTTCCCTTTTCATCTAGAATGTGTAGCTCAGAAAAGTTTATAATTTTATTCAGAAATATTCAGCCAAAGCTTTACAACATTTTAATTTTTTATTCTTTTCCATCCTCTTCCCTTCTTTCTTTCTTCTTATTTTTTCTCCTCTGAATCTGGTTTTGACAATGTTAGGAGCTGTTTTGAAAAATATATATATCTCTAGATATCTTTTCACTCCAAGAAAATATAAATGCATAAATGAAGAAAGAGTGGAATCTAGGAGGTATAAGAATATAATTCCTTCTTCTGATCTGGAGAGATTGCTTAGTGGTTAGGTTTCTTGCCTGAGAAGCCTAGGGATCCAGGTTTGATTTCCAGAACACACAAGGTAATGCATGCATTTGGAGTTAATTTTCAGTGGCTGGAGGCCCTGGTGTGCCCATTCTGTCTCTCTTTCTCTCTCTCTCTCTCTCTCTCTCTCTCTCTCTTTCTCTCTCTCTCTCTCTCTCTCTCCCTCTCTTTCTTCCTTGCTCTCCCACTCTCTCTAATAAGAAAACAAATAATACAACAAAAATTTTTAAAAATCACTCTTCCTTTTTTAATATGGCTTTCTTTGTCATTTTCTTTTTCATTTTCCTTCTTCTTTTCTGATTCTTCAAAGTTAATGTTTTAGAAAACCATTTATGATGGCTTACACAGCTTAATCTCTAGCTGATGCCTCTAGAGGTAGGTGGTGGAACCTATAAGAGGCGAGGCCTAGTGAATTTAAGTATGGCCACAGGGGCATGCCATTGCAAGTACAGTGAAAGCGGAAGGATTTTTAAAAAGAGAAATATGATTCAGTATTACATAGTAAACAGACATGTATTTGTGAATTTTCCTTTATAAATCACAATAATCCTTGAGTATTTCAGCTGATCGATCATTTTTGTCTGGCTTATTTCAGAATATCCATAAATCCAATTAAATGAGAACAAAGCACTTTTTTTAAAAAAATGTTCACATAAAATTTCATAACAGCATGAACATCCTTTAAAATAGCAGTTATCTTAAGTTTTAGTCAGGAAAAGCATTTTAGTACAAGGATTTTTCCTGTGATCATGCTGCTGTCATAGATATTGTAAAATAATAATGATCATGTTCACATCAGAAGTTTTAACTCCAAAATTCTTCCTCTAAGCAAACATTTTTATGAAAAGACACCTCTGCAGCTCTTGAAATAATTTAAATGAGGTGTTTCTTTACAACTTAAAGTCAGACTGCTATTTCTTGCCTTTACTGAGAAATATAGCTGCTAAGTATATTAATGAACTGTTTTCAAAATCTTGGTTATTTGATGACATTCCTGGAGAATACTTGCCTTATTAATGACTGCCTGAAGAGATTTTTAAATGACTTGAATTATTTAATTTCATTCAGTTCAAAATAGTGCATTTTCTAATAGAAAAACATAAGCATATCCTTCACCAAACTAACCAAAAGAGAGAGAAGACTCATACTAATGACAGATTGAAAAGTGAATGTTGGGCTGCTAAGATGGCTCAGCAGTTTAAGCACTTGCCTACCAAGCCTACGGACCCAGGTTTGATTCCCCAAGACCCACTTAAGCCAGATGCACAAGATGGCACATGTATCTGGAGTTCATTTGTAGTGACTGGAGGCCCTGGACCACCCATTCTCTCTCTCTCTCATAAACAAGTAAACCAAAACCAAGTTTTTAAAAAATAGATATTGCAGGAGATTCTAATGAAATCCAGAGGGTTATTGGGGGTTATTTTGAAGTCATACTTCAGTAAGTTGGAAAATCCAAAAAAAGGAAAAAATTTAGACATATGTGAACTACCAAATTGAATTAAAAGGATATATAAATTTGAAACATATCAATAACCAGCAATGAGACTAAAGCAGTCATAGAAGTTTTCAGATTATAATATCTTTTTAATTTTTTTCCAGAACTGCTGATTTTGGGGTTTCTGATCCCCCATGGGACTTGAGTTACATACATGTCTGGCCATGCTCATCTGTTTACTTAGATCTTGGGGATCAAACTCCAAGCTCAGTATTCCTCAGGCCCTCACTCTTGCATAGGAAGTGATACTAACTACTGAACCCTCTCTCCAGTCCATACTATGGCTTCTTTTATGTCAAAAATGATAAGGGAATTTTAATGAATTTGTCCATTTTATATAAGTACTCTGATTTTTGTTATGAATATGTACATAATTATTATTATCCTTCTAATGTCTGAAGGATTTGTAGTAAGAAATCATTTTCCACACCTGATATTGATAATTTGTATTTTCTCTCACTTTATGTCTGTCTATAGATGGATACATTTCATTCTTCTGGGCCTTACTAATTCTCTACATTCCTAACTTATTTTCTTAAGTATCAATGTCTGTCCTTAGGCATAATTCCTCTTACATGGGCTTTTTGTCTTTATATCTTCATGAGAAGGAGCCCTTGGATCTTTAAGTTTGGACCTTTTCTTTGACATAGGTATTTAACATTCTACGTTTCCTATCAAGCATTACTCCACTCTCTCTCACTACCTCCACTACAACATATGAGTTTTTACAAATGCATTGTTCAATTTCTTTTTGTAATTTGACTTCACCATGGCTGAAAATTTCTGTGTGTGAGTTTGTTATATTTAGCTAGATTGATACACACCTACAATTACCATCTCTATTAGACACTGTCTCATTGTTGTGAGCAAGTACCTGATGAGGAACAACTTAAGGGTGGAAAGAGCTTGTTGCAAGAGGATATACCTTTCATGTCTGAATACTTAAGCTAATTAATAACTTCATACCAAAAATCATTTTAGCTATCCCACTAACTCATTCTTCTGACTTGACAGCATAAACTATTTTACAAAAACCAGTTCAACAGTGCTTGGCTCCAAAATGCCCTCATTGTTAGCTGTCTGAGACATTTCATTCCTCCCACAGCACATATACTTCATGAAATCCCAGATGCTATTCTAGGTCCAGCCTCAGGCAACCATAAGAGAATCCATTATTAGGAGGGGAGAAAGCACTGTGCATTATTATGTAATGGCCTGGAGAAGTTCCTTCAGTAGTGACAGGTGGAAATAATTTTGCAATATAATATGAGTCAAATAGTTGTGTACGTTCTGACATTCCCTGAATGCATAATCTCTAATCACGTTGGCAAGACCCTTTAGCCAGACTGATTTCTGAAGAAGTCTTTTCCCAAGGGGCCATTCAATCTGTCTGTTTATTTACTTATTTTTTTATTATAGAACACCAAGTAAGTTTTGAGAAATAATAAGCCTGTATTGGGGTCTAAATTATTTGGGGTAGATCACCAACAAAATATGTTTCTAACAGTATGTTTCCCCAAGAGAAGACATTGCATTAGAGTTCAGCAAATGATCTCACTCTTCTAGACTTTTCAAATCTAAGTTTCTGTAGAGTTAGGACTCACTGAGAAATAAACTTATGGATGAAACAGTTAAAAATTTTCCTATTATTGACACTAGAGACATTTCATATGTCAAGGAAACAAATAATAAAATCAGGGACTGGAGAGATAGCTTAGCAGTTAAGGCACTTGTCTGTGAAATCTAAGGACCTAGGTTTGATTCCCTAGTACCCAAGTAAGCCAGATGCACAAGGTGGCACATGGATCTGGAGCTCGTTTGTAGTTGCTAGAGGCCCTGGTACAACCATTCTCTCTCTCTTTCCCTATCTGCATCTTTATCTTTCTCTCAAATAAATAAATAACTATATTTTAAAAGTTTAAAAAGGTCTGGAAAGATGTTTTAGCAGTTAAGGTGCTTGCCTGCAAAGCCTAAGGACCCAGGTTGAATTTCCCAGGACCCACATAAGCCAGATGCACAAGGTGGCACATGCATCTGGAGTTCATTTGCAGTGAGCAGAAGCCCTGGCACATCAATTCTCTCTTTCTGTCTCACAAAAATAAATAAAATAATGAGTTTAAAAAAAGAAGAGAACAAGAACAAGAACCACTCAGTACAATATTTACCTTCTTTAAAAATCCTTCGAATGTCAGTTTTACCAAAAAATTATTTGGATGGCCCATGAATGATGGTGCACACTTTTAATGCCAGCACTGGGGCAGTAAGAGACCACCCTGAGACTACATAGTGAATTCCAGGTCAGCCTGGGCTACAGCAAAACCCTATCTTGAAAAACAAAACAACAGCAACAAAAAGTTATTTGGGGTATGAAATATTGAATTTACTTCAAATGTATTAATTTCCTAAAAATAATCGTATTCTGTGGGCCTGGTCTCACTCATTCAGACTACCCAAGAGAAATGTGTATGATTCTTAAAGTGATAAGATATAGAATCATTGTATTAGTCAGGGTTCTCTAGAGAACAGGTAGAATAAAAATCTCATTCTCTCTCTCTCTCTCTCTCTCTCTCTCTCTCTCTCTCTCTCTCTCTGTCTCACACACACACACACACACACACACACACACAGAGAGAGAGAGAGAGAGAGAGAGAGAGAGAGGGAGAGAGATATTTTAGATCGGATTGTATAATATGAGCTGGGGCAGTCCAGCAATGGGTATCTGCAGGGTGTACAGTCTAAAGACCCAGTTTCTTCTCAGTCCATGAGGCTGGGTGTTTTGGCAGTTTCAGTCTAGCATTGAAGGTTTGGGAGATTATGGAGCATTCCTTGCCTTCAGTCTGCATTGAAGGGCAGAAGAACCTGGGTTCTGATGTCCATGAAGAATTGTAACAACAGGGTGGATGCATTTACCAGGCAAACAAGGTTACGTCTTCCTGGGACCTCTTTATATAGAGCTTACCATCCTTCTGATGTAATGGCTGCCCATTCTAGGGTTAGGCCCCATGCTTTGATTAATCCCTCCTGGAAATGCCTTCATATACATGTTCAAGACTGTTTCCTGATTCCTCATTCAATCAAATTGACAATAGAGATCAACTGTCACAGACGTTTTCTATGTACAATAGATACAGACATTTTTTAAGGATCATCTTATTTTGACACTGAAAAAAATAAAATTACAATGAATATTTTAGTTGTCAAGAATAACATTTGTTCCTTTTCAGTTACAATGATAGAAAAGATTTATTACAAATTATTTACAATAAAGATAGCCTCCAAAATTTTAAATTGATTTTTTTCTTATTTCTTCAGAGCCATGATTATTGGATTCTTAAGGTTTGTCACATAAAATACTATGAGATGAATTTTAAAAATATACCACAGAATTATCCTTATCAACAGTTACTTAGAAAGTGAGAAAATACATCATTCTGATATTTTCAATAAGGTATGAGTTCTCAGGGTAGACAGTCTTAGGTGCACAAAGCTCTGGAAATATCCAAGGTATTTCAGCAAAGTATTATAAGAAAAATGAATTAAGGAAGAGATGAATTTCTAGTTATGGAGTGGTTTTGTAGTTAATATCAAAGATGTACATTAGAACCACATTCTTATTCATATTTCTATTTCAACAATAAACAAAAGTTGTATATATTTAACATACAACCTGCAAATTTGTGCATAAACTCACACCTGTAAATTCATCACTGTATCCTTGTGATACTAAGACAGTCCTTCACTGCACATATGCACTTAAATAATTACCAATCATTATGCAACATTTGGGAAACAAATACCATTGCTGAATTGCTTTTAATTCCATTTTAAACATTTTGTTTACTTATTTGCAAGCAGGGAGATAGAAGAGAGACATAAAGAATGGGTGTGCCAGGGCTCCTGATAAAAGTAGCAATCTCAGGCTCCAGTGAGACTCAAACTCAAATAAAACAGGCAGAAGATCAGTGGAGCATAAACCACACAGACACACCCATGTGCAGATATATACAAACATGTGTGTGCACACACACATGTGTGCACATATGCAAATGCGCATACAGACATGCACACGCACTCACACACACGCACACAGACAACAACAAAAAGAATATACTAGATTCTCTGGGTCTTGTCCTTACGTGATGTTTTCTAAAACGATAGGCTCAAGATTTGTAGATTAATGTGTCCTAATCCCAGTCTTGCATTAGAGCTCTGCCAGTTTTACCTCTGCTACTGGATACCCCATGTTTGCATTCTCAAAACAGTTCACAAAACTGATTTTTCCCAACTGATGTCTTTTATGCTTGGTACAATCGCATTGCAGATTTTATTAGCCTTCTGAGCCTGAATGACCTGCTATAATTAATTTAAAACAGACCACATCTTAGATAAAATGATCATTTCCACTTGAACAAAAATATGAACTCTAAATTATCAAAGATGTACATATACTGGATTGTTTAGCCTCATACTAATTAATATAACTTTGTCCCCCTGCCACTGTAAAATCCAACCCTAAATTAAGTCTGGGTATCAAGAGTAAAGTACAAGCTATTTGTGATAGAACTTTCTATCTCAGAGTTGTAAGTGCAACTAAGATAGTGACCAGTTCACAAAACTGCTGATTTGAATTGTCCTCCTCAGTGCAACTTCAAAATAGGTTACCAGAAGATGTGCCCACCACCACCACCACCAAGACCACCAGAAGAAATCACTGTGCCATCTCCTGGAATTCACTGCAGGTTCTTTATTGAAAAGATAGACTGAGAGTTTTTATGGAGAAACGGGAAACACTGGGAAAAATTGTAGTTCAGTAGCTTTCAGATGGAGGAGATTTTTAAAGCTTGAAGAGGTCTGGAGAGGTGCACAAGGTGGCGCATGCATCTGGAGTTCTTTTGCAGAGGCTGGAAGCTGTGGGACATCTATTCTCTCTCTCTCTCTCTCTCTCTCTCTCTCTCTCACACACACACACACACACACACTTTTTCTCTCCCTCTTCCTCTTTCTCAAACAAATAATTTTTAAAAAGCAATGAAAGAAATCAGGTAAGGAAAACATTGATCTGTTGTTCCCAGCTATTTTCCTCACCTGACATGATACCTTTCCTCTATGTACCGTTAGGGAACTGAGAAGCGAAACATTTTTTCTTCCACTTTCCATTGGTTTAAATGAAAGCATGATACTAAATGACTTCAACAGCAATTATGTCAAAATCCCGTGTACCCTGTCTGCTTTGAGTTCAGATGTGCAAGACATTCCTCAGAGTGTTCATACCGCCCTTCACCTGTTTTCGTCCCAGGGAAAGGTCGTCAATTACTCTAAAAATCATCAGTGAATAGAACCTACATATGCTGGTTTTATTTTCTGAGGCTCCAGTAAAGGTTCAAAATAATATCAGTTTGGAGTAAGTCTCTTCATGGAATAATTATCAAAATTTTCTATGAAGATTTTAAGACAAAACAAGAAAAGTGGTAAAATATCATTTTAAAAATACGCTTATTGCTGGGCGTGGTGGCGCACACCTTTAATCCCAGCACTCAGGAGGCAGAGGTAGGAGGATCACTGTGAGTTTGAGGCCACCATGAGACTATATAGAGAATTCCAGGTCAGCCTGACCTAAAGTGAGACCCTACCTTGAAAAACCAAAATAAATAAATAAATAAATAAATAAAAATAAATAAAATAAAAATAAAAATAAGCTTATTTATTTATGAGAGAGAGAGAGAGAAGCGGTTACAAGAGAGAATGGGCATGACAGGGCCTCTATCCACTGCCAACAAACTCCAAATGCAAGAGCAACCTTGTGCATCTGGCTACACATGGGTGTTGGGGCATCAAACCTGGATCCTTAGGCTTTGCAGGCAAATGCTTTAACTGCTGAGCCATATTGCCAACCCTAAAAATATTCTTTAAGATAAAAATAAGAAAAGATATTGTAGGTCCAATTTTAAGAAACTGGCAACATGCTTGGCAACTCCTTCCATAATGAAATATACAAACTGAGCTGTCTATTCCAGAAGCTTTTGACTATAAAAAGGTGCGCAGCCTGCAAATATGAGTCTCAGAGGACCGAGTGCTTCCACCACCAAACACAGTCCAATCAGGAGGTCTCGTGCGTTATGTTCCTTAGGGAAGTAAGTGAGTGAGGAAAGTGAATCACAGATCATACCTGAACAATTGTCTTTCCATCACACCTTAACTGGAAAGGAGAAATCTGTGCTCCTAAAGACAGGGATTTTCAGGGTGCAATCCAGATACTGGACTATGCCCTTTGGAACAATGAACGTGAGGAGCTCTGAGCTTCATTGTAAACCCTCGGGTCAAGAATGTGCTTTCGTTCCAGGCGTGGTGGCACATGCCTTTAATCCCAGCACTCAGAAGGCAGAGGTAGGAGGATCACTGTGAGTTCAAGGCCACCCTGAGACTCCATAGTGAATTCCAGGTCAGCCTGGGCTAGAGTGAAACCCTACCTCAACCCCCCCCCCCAAAAAAAAAGAATGTGCTTTCTATGAAAGCACCACTCAAATTACGCTCCAGTACTTGGCATTTCCTTTTACATGGCCTTTGAATTTTAAAGCTTTGGGTTTCTCCAATCTTCTAGTTTTACTCATTGCTACACAGACAGTTTGCTCTGACTTTCTCTTTTTTATTTATTTCCCTTTTCACTTCTACACCTTAAGTTGCTTACTTTTAAATTTTACAAGGGAGATGATGTGTGCAATGTTTAGAGCACAAATTTTGATGCTAAGTAGATCTTGATCCAATCACCACGTCTGTCAGTTGCTAGATGAGTAATTTTGATAATTCATTTTATCTATTTTTCCTTAAATTTTCTCCTTCAAAGAAAGAAAATAATGAAAATAGTCATTGCATGAGACTACTAAAATGGTAGATGAAATTGTAAAATATTTAGACATTTTATTGTACTTATCTTGTAGGCCTTCAAAAATGCATCCGCTATTATAACTAATACTTTGAGAAGTATTTTAATAAGGATGTTTCTTAGAATATTTGTATATGATACAATAAGATAATGCATAATATTAAACCAAATAACTATAATTTGAAGAGACCCAATAATATATATTGTAGCTAATTTGAATAATGATATCATGAAATCTTGAATTTTTATATAACTGATTTTCAAAAGTGAAAAATAATGTGCAAATATAATTAGAAATTTTATCTGTATAGCTTATTTTTCAACTGATACCTGCCACATATAAGATACATATCTAGAATGACTAAAATTTATAAAGGTTGCCAATCCAATTTATAATTAATGTATAAATTTAGGAAACAATATCACTGTCTTTTTCCTCAGCATTATGGAAAAGATTAAAGAGATTAATAATATTTAACCTTAGTAGAAATTATAGCGGACAGGAGTTCTCATATGCTTATTTGAGATTAGCAAATTTGTAGAATTCATTTAAAATCAGTGGTAATATGTCTACTTCCATTGGATGAAGGGTTTCACCTCCAAAAACATGCTCATGTATAAAGGCTTAACTCATATAACGTTATCTACGACAGAGCTGAAGGGAAGGCTTAGTGGTTAAGGCTTGCCTGTGAAGCCTAAGAACCCATGTTCCACTCTCCAGAAACCACATAAGTCAGACACACAAAGTTGCTGCAAGCGCAAGGTCGCACATGCTCTGTAGGCGGCACAGGTTTCTGGAGTTTGATTGCAGTGGCTGAGGTCCTGGTGTGCCATTTCTCTCTCTCTCTCTCTAAAAATAAAATTTTAAAAAATTAAAAATATAAAAAGATATTGATGACAGCATTATTCATGGTCATGAAAGTCCCACAGTAGCACAAATATTCACTGACAAATGACCAGTTAAGCAAATTCACAGGAATATTTGGCATCCAGTAAAAAGAATGTGTCAGCGTGCATTGAGGGGCATGACCTAACAAAGTCAAAGAAGAATATTGAAGAATAGTGTGTCCATGTGCGCAAATGCAAAGACATCTCTGTCTCTCTGTCTCTCTCCACATATATACACTTTATAAATATTTAGAACACATCAGAAAGAAATCACTAGAAAATGCTGTTTCCCTGAGCAGCACAGTGACAACTCTGAGGAAAAGAGTGAAGTAACGATCAGCAGCATTGTTTTATTTTACTTTTAAAATTTTATGCATTTATATATTTTTCGGTGAACAAACATCACCTGTCCAATAAAAATACTGAAAAGGTAATATTATCTCTTTAAAACTTGGACTTGACAATTCAACAATTCTTTATGAAAAGCATTATTTTCTTTGACTATGTTGAAAGAGGCCCAAAGTTAATGATTTTAAATGAAATTGCATGAGCTTTTCTATCAGTCCATTTGAAAATATCTGAATTTTTTTCTGCTACCAGGCTCAAAAGGCATAAAGTGGATATTATGTCACTACGTAAAATAATTACTTTTATCAAACTGCTGGAAAAGCCTTAATTGATTCATCCAATTTATAGATAATGCTGAGTTCCTCCATTTCTGTTTGTTCTTCAGTCACATTGGAACAGTTATCAATTCCACCCACAACCCCCTCTTACTGGGAAGGCTTTCATTCTCATGCCTCATCCCTTTCCTACCACTGAATAATTCATGACTGTCATTTGTCCATTATAATTTTTTCCAAAAATATAGGTTATTCAAGAACTCCATTTTATTTATATATTTCAGTGTGTCTCCAGGTCACCCGTGAAGCAGTAAGTGATATGCATCTCTTTCTTTCTGTGATAAAACCAGTTTTTGTTAGACTTAAAGGTGCAGGGGGGAGGTATGGAGAGGTCAGCAGAATCTTACTGCCATTATCTCACTTTTGCCAACTTCTCATTGTTGAAAAGCCACTTTTTTCCACTCTGTATATTTTGTGTATCATAATCAAATGTTATATCACCATAATTTTGTTGATACTTCCTTTTAAAATCAAATTGAAGTGAATTCTTGTTGAAAGCTGTGGATGCTAAATGCTTTTGTATCAGTGAATGCCATCACATGACTTCTTCACATTGTTGATATCATGAATGTCATCAGTTATTTTCAAATGTTACTAGACTTATAGGTCTGGCATTAGTCTTACTTGGTAATGGTATACTAATTATTTTTATTCATTATTTTCTTCAGTTTACTAATTTTTGTTCAGGTTTTAGTGTAAGCATTCAAGGACACACAAGTTTCTAGTATCTGTTTCTTTCTTTCTTTCTGTCTTTCTTTCTTTCTTTTTTTCTTTCTTTCTTTTTTTTTTCCTGTAGTACTTTATGGTAAGTCCTAAACTCATGAGATGAATTTGGAAGGTTTTCTCATTATTTTCTTAAGATTATTTAAAATTGGTATGAGTTCTTTGTTACATGGTGAGACAAACACTTTTGGCCCAGTGAGTTCTTTATAGATGTAGTTTTTATTTTCCTCTAGTTCTGTTTATTGAGTTGTGTGTCAGTTGAGTCATGGCATTTGACCCACTGATTAATTAGAGTAGAATTTAATTTCTATGTGATTTGAACTTTGGCTGTTGTCTTTTGGCTGCTGATTTTCAGTTTGATTCCATTATGGTAAGAGAACATAAACTGTTTGATTTCAATTACTTTGAAATTTGTTGCGGGCTATTATATGACCCCAAATATGACAGAGTATGACACATCTAGGCAAAGTTTCTTTGTGTTTTAAGCAAGTTTTCTGCTGTTGCTGGTTGGAATGTATCTTGTTGGTTGATTGTGCTTTTTCACCTTGGTGACATTCTGGCTTGTGGTTCTACAAACAGTTAAAAGGAGGCTGTTGAGTAGCTTAATTCTGTAACAGTTCCTTGCTCTTTTCTCTTGCAATTGCTGTCAGCTTCTAGTGCATGAATCAATCGGGCGGCTGTTATTTGATTATTTAGAATCATTTTGTGTTTCCAGTGGATGATATTCATAATGTCTGTGTCTCTGGTAATGTTAGCTATCTATAACTATAATTCCAGTGGAAATAAGTGGAGCTACTCCTGATTTTTTTTTGAATTAATAATTTCATGGTATAACTTTTCCTATCAGTTTACTTTCAATTGAATTTGACCTGAGTTTTTTTTAACTAGTGCATACTGGGGTAATTTTTTTTAAAAAAAATTGTCTTGGAACTCCCTCTTCTTCCGAAAATAGTGTATTTAGATCTTTTATATTTAAGATACTATTTTTTTTCAGGTATCTTCACTTTATTTTTTTTTAATTTAATTTATTAGATTTCTTTTCAGCAAATACAGGCAGTTTGGTACCATTGTTTAGGCTCATCTATGATCTATCTCCTCCCATTGGACCCTCCTTGTTGATGTAAATGGGTCATGCATTGTGGAGGTAGCCCACAGTTATTGGTACAATAAATGTCTCTGCAAATCATGACCCAACATGTGACTCTGACATTCTTTCTGCCCCCTCTTCCGCAAAAATTCCCTGAGCCATGTTGGGCTCATTTTGGTCTGCTTCAGTGCTGAGGTGTTGGGGGCCTCTGTGGCTCTGGGTCTCTGATTTGGTAGGAGTTGATTTTTCTCTGTGTTGGTCTCCTTCCCCCTTGTGCTGATATCCAGTTCACAGGAAAACATCACCCTTGCTTGTTTTGCCAATTGTCCTTAGTTTCAGTCGGGTCCCTTTTGAGATATGTTGGGGCAGCTCTCTCCTTAGGATCTGCATCTATCTGAAAAAGAGAAGCAGATTCTCCAACGGAGAGTAAGTTAGCACCCGGAAAATTGAGATAACACTTACTTTTTTGATAGAGAGTTTGATAGGTGTAGGCCTCTTGTACCCCATGATTGATGGTAGCTTGATATTGGAGAGTGGGCTTGTGTTTGGGTATGGTTCTGACTTGTTTCCCAGCTCCAGCTATGGGTCTCATACCACTGAGGGGATCCGTTAGCTAAATCAAGAGCAGTTGATTATTAATGTATTAGCCATTATAGAATTTTATTATTTACCATTTTTACATCATGTTAATCAGACTTATCTTCTAATATGTGGTGTTTACAAATAGAGTTGACTGGATGGGTGACAGGTGTGTACTAAGACCTCTATACCATGTGTCTATAAGTTCAAGGGGAAACTGTTTCAAAGAAGAAGTTCAATAATTTCCTGTAATAATAAAGATTTGTGTCTTTAGGTCAAAACTGAATGATTGAAGGGCTGGAGAGGTAGGCAGGTTAGTGACTAAGTCACTTGTCTGCAAAAAAGGACCCGGGTTTGATTTCCTAGGACTCACATAAGCCAGATGCACAGGAGGCCCATGTGTCTGTAGTTCCCTCACAGTGGCTACAGGCCCTGTTGTGCCCATTCTCCTCTATCTGTCTTTCTCTGCCTTTTTTTCCCTCTCTCTCTCAAATAAATAAATACAAAATAAAATATTTTTGAAAAATGAAAAAAAAATAATGGGTGATTAAGAAAAGTTCTACCTTATGTAAATTTTCATTATATTTTCTAACCATAAGGAAAAAAGGAAGGCTGTAATAGCATTCATAAAAAAAGAAATGCAATTAAAAACACAAATCAAATAGCCGTGGGCGTTGTATAGCTGGGACAAAATAATGTGAGAAGAAGCAGCTGGTCACGGAAGAGGATCCACTTTGGGTTACAGCTTTAGGGAAGTTTCATCAGGGCAGGAAAAGCATGACAGGGCACGTACCCAAGGTTTCATCTTGTCACAGCAACGAGGGGAAGAAAACAACAACCCAGAGTGACCTCACTCTTCCATACCCAGCGGACTGTAGTAACATTCCTCAAAGTCTGCTCCCGCACTCCTCCTGAAAGCTGTGCAACCTTCCCCGATTGCCACCAGCTGGGGACCAAGTATTCCAAACACATGAGCCTATGAGGGGATTTCATTCAAACCACCGCAGATGCTGTAAGTCAAGTGAGTGCACCTTCAAATTCCTGAAAGAAATGGATTAGCAACTTGGAGTTTCATGCCAACTGCCCCCACTCCCCTTGCTATTTAAATATTCAGACAAAATATCTTTCTGGCCTGAGAAGATTCTGACAGTTTATCTCTTAGTGTTCCTGAGGAAATGTCTTGTGTAGGAGCACAAACATGATGAAGAAGACAAAAGACACAGGAAGGAGCCGGGCATGGTGGCTCATGCCTTAATCCCCGCACTTGGGAGGCAGAGGTAGGAGGATAGCCATGAGTTCAAGGCCACCCTGAGACGACATGGTGAATTCCAGGAGAGCCTAAGCTAGAGAAACCCTACCCCGAAAGAAAAAAAAAAAAAAAAGACGCAGGAAGGGAGAAGAACTGCTTCCTTTTGATAGAAACAATGTGGCTAGAGGGCAGTCTCAAAATGACCACACTGTGAGACACAAAGTAAGCTGAAATAAAAGCCACTATCCCCGCCCCTTTTTTTTTTTCAAGTAAGAGACTATTCAGAAAGATGAACCAGATTCTCTCTAGTTTGAGTAGCTAATACAAAGAACTCTGCTTATCATCTCCTTGTTTGTTGTGAGACAAGATCCCATTATGTAACAGTGACTGGCCTGGAGCCCCTCTGGGCACAGCAGGATGGCCTGAGACTTACTGGGGTCTCCCTGCCTCTGCTTGCAGATTCATATGTAGCCTCAGCCCCATCTTGTCTAAGGGAGATCATGCTCCTGCTCCTCAGCAGGGAAATTTTTCTCCCTTGGAAAACTCCTGTCATATCTATGTATTATCTGTGATCTATTATCAATTCAGCTGTTATGTCATTGCAGGTTCTAGGAGATGTTATTATCATTCCATGAATGGAAGCCCACTATAAGTCATTGGTCATAGATGATGAACTTAAGGATTCAGACTTCAAATTCATTCTGTTTTAAGAATGCTGGTCTAATGTAATGAAATATTTTATTAGTTTATTTGAGAGAGAGATGAAGGGGCAGATATATATATATATGGAGGGGGGCACTACTCACTACTCCAGGGCCTCCAGCCACTGCCAACAAACTCCAGATGCATGCACCACCTTGTGCATCTGGCTTATGTGGGTTGTAGAGAATCAAACCTGGGTCCTTAGGCTTCACAGGCAGTGCCTTAACCACTAGGCCATCTCTCCAGCCCATGACCTTTTTATATTACCTTTTAATTTTACTTTTGTATATAACATATGTCAGTGTATGAATATACAGAGCAAATGCCTGAAAAATAGTTAATACTCACAGATTGAAGAAAGTACCCTTGAAGCTTTTATGTGTATTTATCATATTAGTAAACTCTATCCTCTTCACAGAAAATTAAAAAAAATAAGAATGCTAAAACTTTCCTATAAGATGAATATTTCCACATACTTGTAAAATGGTAGATGGATGTTCTTTAACTCCAAACGAGATATCCACTCGGGTGCTCTCTCATTATCCTCTCATCTGATCTTTAAACTTAAGCATTCTTAGTTTCTGGCATTCTATTTAGAATGACATGGATTAAAGAGACTGTGTGTTGTTTTTTTTTTCTTGCTCCCTTACTGAGCAGTTTTAGAGTTATAGGAAAGCTGTATCAGAACAATTTTTAAAGTCAGTATTCTTCAGAGAAACCCTGTGGGCCTGGGGCTCTGTTGCAGGGCTACCAGCTATTATATAGACTGAAGGAGTGGTGGTTGAAGGTAGTCATTTCCCGGAGCAGAGCTGCAAAGGTGAGAGCTGCCAGGGCTGCAAGCATCAGTACTAACACCGTCGACATGTTACATGGCACTGAACACTTTTAGAGCCCCTTAAGGGTCCTTCAGTTTATAAATTGGGCAACAGGGATGATACACAGATGCCCATTTGTGCTTCCACAAGAGTCACACTTTCTGGAGTGCACAGATTTAGTTTAGCCATGATATATATAAAGAGCGTTCCTTGGGAAATAAACAAAAGAAACACAGTAAAGTCAGATACTTCAAGACATAAGCTTTATCTTTTTTTCTAAAGCTAGGCATTGTGATATTTGTTCACACTAGATTTTAAGGCAGTAAAGGATAAACATAGGATAGGATTAATACCCTCAATTCAATATTCACTAACATTACTATCAGTAGAATGATGACAACTTGCTAACATTATGATAATCTGTCTTTTTCCATAGTTAATTATTTTATTCTGAAGGTAGTCATGTAAACCTACAGTATCAGAAGGGATGATGTCAGTTAGCTTTCATATATGGAAAACTAAGCTTTCATTTTCTTTATTTTCATACCAACATTCGAACCATAACAGTGTCTGCATTATAGAATCTTAACAAACTGAAACCTCTCATTTTTTCCCTGGTACTGCTAAGCACTTCTATTTCTCTTCTTACCAGAGTAGTCTACAAGGTCATATAAGAGCTTTCAATGTCATCATGAGACATACCCATTTGACTAGACACTGACTTGTCTAAGCTATACATCTGGACTCTAAGATTCTATGAAACATGCCCAAATATATGAGTTTGAAAGTGTACATTTATGTAACCATAAAGCTTACTTTTTCCATTCTATGTAATTTTCTGAAGTCCCAGGGTTGAGGATAGAGAGGACGTGAGGCAGATGGAGCTCACATATTCCATTCTCTCTCAGAGAGTAAACAAGTGAATGCTATGTTTGGATGAGGTATTATGAAGCTAGTAGACTGGAGGTCTTGGGAGTCGACAGTATGATAGACTTACCCAATTTCTATTTTTAAAATTTATTTTCAAGCAGGAAGAGTAGGGGGCATGGACATGTCAGAGGCTCCAGCCATGGCAAACAAACTTCACATACATGTGTCACTGTGTGCATCTGGCTTTACATGGGCACTGGGGAATCAAACCCGGGTTGTTAGGTTTTGCAAGCAAGCACTTTAACTGCTGAGCCATCTATTCAACCTGCAATTACAGTTCTTTTTCCTCTTATTTCTAGGATAGGCCAGAGCTAAATTTTCAGTTTTATGTAGCCCATTAGTTTTTACTTAGTTATTATGGACATAATCTACAAACCAAACAGTCTCTACAGTTCAATCAAATTCTACGATCACTGGACCATTCTTGTTGCTTGCAGCTGTAACAATGACCCAGTGGTTCAAGTTACTTGGATTATGAGATTTTCCCAGCTATCCTATAACCTGAGTAGGATTTATAAACCAAGTGTGACTATGCGATGAAGAGGATTGCCCTATTGGCCAACTGGTTTCTTGTTTATAATTTGCCTTGCAACTTAAGTTATTGAGGTAACAACACTGGTATAACCAGTGAATAGTTAACTTTAAGACAACTTCTAAGTGAAAATTAGTTTCCAAAATATAACCTTTTTATGCTCTAACTGAAACAAAGAGTGCCATATACATTTTTCTAACTGAAAATTAGACATATTGGTTAGGAAATAAAACTTACCAACTTGTAACTGTTATTTTGTGAAAGAAAAAATTGTTTTGCAATTGGCCAACTAGTTTCACTGGCCTTGTTTTGACAACATATTCATGAAACGAAACTCACTTACTTATATGAAAAAGGTTTCTAGCAACACAGACTAACAGCTTCTTGCCGTTCCCTTCTCTAAATTGGATTTTTAAATTTACTTTTCACTTGAGGCTTTTCTGTCAAAAGAAAAAACAAGTTTCTCATAAGAGCAAAATGTTTTATGCTTATTTTATAATTCAAGAGGACGCTAAAGAGGAAATGGAGGCAAAAGACCCAATCTAACTCTGGCTCATATTTCATCTTGTTTTTTTTTTTAATTTTTTTTTTTTTTTCTGTAAGCCAGTATTAAATGGCTCCACCAATGGTGATCCTTTGTCAGAGTTGGTCAGAGCACATCCATTCTTTCTGAACAGATAACAAGGGTTCTATGCTCTCTGTGAGGTCCACCTTATCCCTATCAATTGATCTGAGTAGCATGACAATGGACAGAAAATTTCTTCTACTTTTCACTTAAATATAATCTTTTTACTTTATTTATTTATTTTAGAGAGAGAGAAACAGAGACACACACAGAGGAAGAATGAGAATAGACATGCCAGGGCCTTTAGCCACTGCAGACAAACTCCTGATGCATGCACCTTGGTTTACATGGTTGCTTGGGAATTGAACCTGGGTCCTCAGGCTTCTCAAGTTTTGCAGACAAGTGTTTTAATGGCAAGGCCATCTCTCCAGCCCAAAATATAGTCTCAACACAGTCATTTTGATATGATAGGGTACAAAAGTGCTAATAGATTAAAATCCAACCTCTTTAATGGTACAATGGCTACTTCGTGATTTGGTAATAATATATCTTAATTCAGATTAAGTGGTCTGTTACTTCAAGAGCATTTCTCAGAGGATTTCAAATTATTTAACAAAAGTGAACAGAATTTTGATATTAAAGGTACATAAAATTTCCACATTAGAATCTGCCCACACATATGAATGTGCAAGGTCATATGGTATGAGTATATACAAATAGAAGATATGTATTCATGGAGAACTCAAAAGTCTATTTTCAGTAGTAACCACTAAGGTGGAGTGAGGGGACATAGTATAATGATATTAAAAGTAGAGTCTCTTTACAGGTAGTAGTGGTCTAGTCAGTTCAGTCAACTAGCCATAGCTTATAATGTTGATAGTTGGAGATAAAACTAGTATAATGGTATCTCATCTCCTATGGTTAACTACATTTAAATTTCAGTGAGATAACAAATTTTACACAGCCCTTATTCTGGTTGTTTCTTGGGGGTATTTTCTACATGAGATGAATAGAATTTTTTCTTTCAAGAATGTAAAAGTCAGTTAAAGGCCTTGAGAGAACAAAGGCTAATATCCAACAAACAAGAAGGAATTCTGCTAAGAAATGATTTGTACACTTTAAGGGTGGTGTTCTGAAGTAGATGTTCCCTATAAACTGATGTGATTTGAATGCCTGGTCCCCAGCTGATTACAATTTGGGCCCTGGGGTCTTCCTGGAGGAGGCATGTTTTAAGGGGGAAGGGAGCTGTATTAAGGGTGTTATAGTCCCTTGCTAAAGTTTGGTTCATTCTCTTGCTGCTGTTTTCCAGGTGATGGCCAGCCTCTGATGTATCATACTTTTCTAAAATGATGAAATTCCCCTTGAGACTAAGTCAAAATAAACTATTTTCTTCCACAATATGCTTTTTGTCAGGTGTTCTGTCCCAACAACACAAAGATAACTGCAACATCAACTATAATTCCACCTTCTATCTCCAGCCTGATGGTCACAATGTTGATGCATGTAGTAGCAAAAAAGTCAGTTCTTTAAAATCTTCCCTCTCTCTCTCTTTCACACAGATACACATGCATATAAGTTCTGTTTCTATGGAGAACACTGATTAAACCCTACAGGATTCTTATGATGTGTATGACTTCTATAAACATAATTGAAACAATAGCCCCAAAACTAAGGGAACCCTGCCTTTGCAAGTGTGTCAGATACTACAATGCAGATGGCTCCCACAGGGTTCTACAACAAATCTTTCACAAAAGCAAAACAGCCTGTTGTATTTGTTTGTTACATCTGATCTGACACTGACATATCTAATTCGATTCCAAGTTTAGTATATTAGTGTGGTTCCCTAGGATCTTATGCTACATAATGAATAGAGTAAAGTTATTTAATTTAAGAGGTGTAGGAAAAGGAGACAACCAATAAAAGACCAGTTTAGATGGGTAGTAGTGTAGTAGGCCTTGGAGCTGGGTACAAATAGCTTGAAGGTTTTAATAACCAGGAACCAGGAACCAGGAACACTGTGCACTCACTAACAAAGCAATGTATTCTCATTTCTTGCCACTTCTTGCCTGCTCTGAGAATGAGAAGGAAACTTTTAACCAGAAGTCTATACAACTAAAACATAAGTTAAATACCCATAATGGCACACAGAGTAAACATTCACACAGCAAAAGATGGCCCTGGGCATAGCAAGGAAGAATTGAACCAATACAAGACCTCAAATAATCAGAGAAAACATCAAATCCTACAGCTTAAAATCTGGTATGGAGGACCAACAGAGAAGAGTATGAGGGGCTGGAGAGATGGCTTAGCGGTTAAGCGCTTGCCTGTGAAGCCTAAGGACCCCGGTTCAAGGCTCGGTTCCCCAGGTCCCGCGTTAGCCAGATGCACAAGGGGGCGCATGCGTCTGGAGTTCGTTTGCAGAGGCTGGAAGCCCTGGTGCGCCCGTTCTCTCTCTGTCCCTCTATCTGTCTTTCTCTCTATGTCTGTCGCTGTCAAATAAATAAATAAATAAATAAATAAATGAACAAAAAAAAAACGAAGAGTATGAGGTTCAAATTCAATCCCTCCAGTTGGGCTTCCAGCAACCCAAGGAATCCCACATCCAATGCCAGCAGCTCTCTTTAAGAGCTCTCCCACAGTCCTGGCATCTCCAAAATCCTGGGATCTCCACTGAGACCCATGGTTAATCCTCATGGCTTCATTCATTCACCATTCAGGGATTGTCTCATATTGTCTCATATTGCCCAGTGGTCATTTCCAAAAACAAACTATGTTCCAAATCCAATGACCCTCCCTTTTTTGTGTGTGTTATACTCCTATAGTACTAGGTGAGCTGCAAAATTTGTTAATCCAGCTGGGAATAAAGCCAATTTTGAAGATCAGAAAAAACTCCTTCAGCATTCTTCCTACTGTCCCAGAACAGAAGAGTTGGCTCAATCTCAATGGTGGTGATCTTTCAAATAATTGAGGCTGAGAAAGCTACAGTGTCTAGCCCCAAACCTTCATTTATTTATGTTTTATATTCATCTGCTTGTATCAGTAAGTTCCTTCTAGGTTCAACCCTGCTCAAGTTCTTAGGACATGGGCAGAGGTCAACAAGCCTCCAATGTCCAGAGCACACAAAGCTCTTTCTTTCTTTCACAAGCCAAATCTGCACAGTCCATATTTCCTATTGCATTCAGTTCTTCCAACTTTGTTCAGAATGGCCCATCAAACTCAGTCTATAGAACTGGAAGGCATCTCTTAGTCATTGGTTTCAAACCCTTCCACAATCCTCCCAATATGAGTTCCCAAGACCTAAAGCCACACAATCAGTTTTCTAGCAGTGATGACCCCATTCCTCTAGTACCAATATTATATTTCATGTTACTGGGACAAACCACTCAAACAAAGGCATCTGGCTGGGGAAAGGATTTATTTTGGCTCACATTCCCTAGAGGACACTTCATTATGTCATGGAAAAGATGGTAGACCAGAGGCTAGCCATCACTTGCCACAGTAGGTGAAAATATCAAGAGAGTGAGCTGAGCTCTGCCGGGGGGGAACCTGGCTATAATACTCCAAAGACTATCTCTAACAACAAACTTCGTTCAGCAAGGCTCCACCTCCCAAACTGCCATCAGCTGGGGACCAAGAACTCAAAGCACATAACCTGAAGGGGAAACATCTGATTTAAGCCCTTCTAGTCACTGCGCTGACCTCTGACTACTGTCCAAAGAAGCTTCTTTCCGGCCGGAGCGTTGGCTTAGCAGTTAAGGCGCTTGCCTGCAAAGCCAAAGGACTCAGGCTTGGTTCCCCAGGACCCACGTGAGCCAGATGCACAAGAGGGCGCACACTTCTAGAGTTTGTTTGCAGTGGCTGGAGGCCCTGGCGCACCCATTCTCTCTGTGAGTCTCCCTCTCTCTTGCTCTCCTCCTCCTCTTTCTCTGCTAAATAAAAAAATAAAAATAAAATATTAAAAAAAATAAAAGAAGCTTCTCTGAACAAGAATGAGAGCAGCACTGGTCTATGTGCAGGAATGTAAATATTTAAAAGATAGTTTGACAAAATGTGCATTTAGTAAAACAGCAATAATACATCCAGGTTTCTAATTGTAAGTCTATGGCTATGTCTTAATGATTATAAAAAAGAATATAAGAAAGAGTTTGTTTCAATCCACAGCAAGAAGACAGTCAAGTGACTTCTGAAGTGTAATAAAAAATAGAGTCAGAAGAAATAATATTATAATATTTAGCAACCAACTGTTTTGCATTCTAGAAGATTTCCTTAAACTGCTAGTATGTTTTCTCAAGCACATGAAAACCACATCACAAGATAGCACTTTGTAATGTAAAAGAAAGTATCATGCAAAGAGCATTTGGAATTTTCTATAAATAGGATTGTTAATTTCCATAACAACACTGAAACATGGAAAAGAATCAAGAAATTCAACCATAAGGTTTTAAGTTTGGCAAAGCAGCAACAAATTTTCACTCATTGCCAAGATTCATCCTCTGAAATGTAGCATCAGTTTGCAAAGCTGGGGAAAGAGGGGAAGCCTCTCTCTCTCTCTCTCTCTCTCTGTGTGTGTGTGTGTGTGTGTGTGTGTTTCACTGTGCATGTGTGTCCATTACGGGGAAAGAGAAGTAAAAGGACAAAGTGAAAACAGAATAATTTTGCTGACTGGTGAGGAAATTTCTGGCTTGTTTTCAAGCTTTGTACAGGAGAAATGTTCTAAAATCATGAGCTAATAATATAACCAATTTCACCTTTCTAATTTTAGTGCAAATTGGATATTACTACCTAAGATAAAGAATGTATCTTGGTTTAAGATAACTAATATAGGCAAAACCTGTCCTTGAAGACCATAATGAGCATATGACAAAAGGAAAGGAAATATATTTTTAAATTTAATTTATTTGTAAGCAGAGAGAAAGATAGAGGGAGAGGAGATAGACAGTGAGAGAATGGGCATGTCAGGACCTCTAGCCTCTGCAAACAAACTGTGGGTTTATGTATCCCCTTGTACATCTGGCTTACATGAGTACTGGGGAATTGAACCTGGGTCCTAAACCACTAAGCCATACCTTCATCCCCAGGGAATGAAATATTTTAAACTGGGAAGGTATATCATCCTTGAGAGTTGTTTAGGCCTTAAATAACCCACATCTGTTTCCTCCAGAGAATAAAATAAATGAATGACATACTTTTTGTCCTAAAGTTTGTTAAATCCACTTCTATTTTGTACAAGAAGAATTAATCATTAATGATTTGAATCAAGACCTTATGTTTTTCCCAAAAATAATTATATTACTCCAAAATGCATACTTTCTTTTTAGTATTTCCACATAAAATGGTGCTGTTCTATTTTCCTCAAAGTATGTTTTATGTAATTAAGTATAAGTGGACTAAGCTCATTTATAAAACAGATTATGTTAATGGATTTAAAAAGCAAAGGGTGCATGGGGCACAAAAGAGATTGACTAATTATATGTTGTAAGCAATTATAGATACATAAGTGGAGAGTATATCAACATTAAAAGAAAGTACAATGTGATTAACAGTGTGTAATATATGATGAAATGTCCAAGTCCTGAAACACACAGAGAGATTCATAAAACAGTCAAAAATCCTAACTTTTTAAAAACAGGATGAAATTAAACTTATTATTCCAAGTGAAAACATTGGATGTTGAAGGCATGCTCCACCTTGTGCATCTGGCTTATGAGGGTAGTGGTAAAGTGATCCTGGGTCCTTAGGATTTGCAAGCAAGCACTTTAACTGCTAAGCCATCTCTCCAGCTCAGAACTGGATGTTTTTAATGTTGACTAAAACTTAACTCTAACAGGTTCTGAGATAGTAGATGCCTGAAAATGTTAGCCTTCCCTTCATTTCTGTCAACTATCAATATGACCCCAACTGTTAAGAGTGGGTCCTAGAAAATGTCACAAGACATGGAGCACATAAGGGCAGGAGAAAGAGCACTAGCATCACCTATAGCAAAAAAGCAGACAGCCTATCTCTTTAAATTCCATAATGTTTAAACCAAAATACCACACAAAATATGTATATGATTTAAAAAATATTTTATTTTTATTATTTGACAGAGAAAGAGGAAGAAAGAGAGAGAGAGAGAGAGAGAATGGGTGCACCAGGGTCTCCAGCCACTGGAAACAAACTCCAGACATGTGCACCCCCTTGTGCATCTGGCTAACGTGGGTCCTGGGGGATCGAACCTGGGTCCTTTGGCTTTGCAGGCAAATGCCTTAACCATTAAGCAATCCCTCCAGCCCTGTATATGATTTTGAACAACAATGACGAAGTGTTGGAATTTTCAGATGTTATAGTTTTTCATCTTGACATTGATGAATAGTAAATGAGCTGAAAGTTCTCAGGGGAATCTACTTATTCAAAGTAAGGTAATGGAAATAAATTTCATCTTGAGTACTTCATGGATCTTAAAACCTGCTAACTCTTAATGTGATGCACTAAAGGCATCACATTAGAGAATGTAGATTGAATGTACTTATGCTCCTCCAATTTTATTCTTCTATGAAAATTGCAAAGACCATTTTTATTTCCAATTATCTTATTTTACATTTTCTAATAAGACCATTTATAGATTCTCTTTCATTCACACTCATCACCCCAATTTCAACTTACCATTGGATGTCGAGATTTTTAAACAACATTCATTTCTTCCGGAGTAATCTATTCTTACATTACATTGAGTTTCTCTTTCAACCGTTCCCAAACATAGTGGCCCTCATGGAATGGGTGGTCTCACCACAGCTGTGAAGTATTGTTTCCTTCTTCAGGTTCTGTGGTTATCTGGGAAACAGCATTCCTCTAAGTATCTCAAGTTCACGTTTCATGTTTGTAAAGCAGAAGTAGTATTTCATAAAAAGAAAACTCTTATTACTGTGTAAGCTTGAGCTGAACGCTTATGGAATAGAGAGCTTTGCAGAAATATTTTTAATATTCTTAGTTTTGAGGGTTTTTGTTTATTTCATTTATTTGGGAATAACAGACAAAGAGAGAAAGAGGCAGAGAGTGAGAAACAGAAAGAGAGAGAGAGAGAGAGAGAGAGAGAGAGAGAGAGAGAGAGGGAGAGAGAGGGAGAGAGAGGGAGAGGATGGGCGTGCCAGAGCCTCCAGCCACTGCGAACGAACTCCAGACACATGCACCATCCCTTATGCATCTGGCTTATGTGGGTCCTGGGGAATCAAGCCTCAAACTGGGGTCCTTAGGCTTTACAGGCAAGCGATTAACTGCTAAGCCATCTCTCCAGCCCCAGTTTTGAGTTTTTTGTTCAGTTTATTTAATGGAAAAACTCAACCCCTTATCAATTTTCTACATTATTGTGCTGGAATACCTTCTTTTAGTCAATATTAGTTGATCACTTAATGTGCATTCAATATCTTGTCAACACACTCTTCAAAATAAAGCATGCTTATTCCCTAGAAAGTCATAATACAAAATAAATAGAAAATTTAAATGTGTGGGAAAGGAAACATAAGGATATTAAAGACCACGAAAATATAAAATAAGCATGAGAATGAAAGTAAGAATAGTGGGAGAAGTAATTCCAGTTAGTATTTGTATGTTCTGCTTGATTAGAAAAAGCTGTGGAGACTGGGGTGATGGCAGCCATTAGAGGTACTTGCAGAGCCTGCTAGCTCGAGTTCAGTTCCCGAGCACCCAGATAAAGCCTGACCAAAGTCAGGCAGGTGTCTGAACTTCGTTTGCAGTGGCAATAGCACTGCTGCTCACACACACACACATGCACAAACACACACACACACATGCACAAACACACACACACACGCACACACATGCACAAACACACACACACACGCACACACATGCACAAACACACACACACAAACACACACATGCACAAGCACACACACACATGCACAAACACACACACACATGCACAAACACACACACACGCACACACACATGCACAAACACACACACATGCACAAACACATGCACACAAACACACACACACATATGCACACACACACACACAAACACACACACAAACACACACACAAACACACACACAAACACACACACAAACACACACACAAACACACACAAACACACACACACAAACACACACACACAAACACACACACACACACAAACACACACACACATGCACAAACACATGCACACGCATGCACGCACGCACCTATGCATGCATGCACGCACACACACACAAATAAATCAAAATAAATAAAAATTGTGTTTATTAATGGTGTTAAGGTAAACTTTCAAAGATTTTCTACAAATACATCCCTAGAATTGATCTACATTGTATTACATGGAGACACCAAATATTTTCCACCTTTGTTTGAATAAACTAAGTTGAAAAGGTTTGCTGCTCACACCAGTTTCCTCCACATCATATAAATAATGTGCATCTAGTCTCTGAGACAGTGACTATGTCACATGTGTAAACTCATCAAATATCCCTTGATGTTATAATTTTCCCAAATTTAAGATCAACGAAGCTACTAAATAAATATCTATGACAGAAATACTGGGGGGGGGGGTCTAGTAACTGATTTTGGTTTTGCTAAAATAATGTGGAATATTCCAAGGATTTAATAAATGCTCAGTGAAGAAATGAGTCATGTATTAGTTCATTTTAGAGTAATGAAGTTTCTCTAGGTTTAGGTATCCACCATTCTTTTTAAAATTCCACAATTCAACAAAAGCAACTAGACAAATACAATGTTCTCTGAAATATGGTTGATTATTCAGAAATATTTTTGATAATTTTTATATACTTAATGCCATGATAGGAACTGTGTGACTAACAGAAATAGACAAAGCATTGGTCTCTATGAGCTTATGCTAACTGAGAAGATGAAATCAACTTGGAAGAACTACAGATAACCATGTAAGATGACAAGACTATTATTTTTCTACACCGATAAAAGTTTATCCTTGGAGAAGACATGTTATAGTTGAGAATTAATTCAAATATAAGCCAAAAAATCACATATTTTTTAAATTGTACTGTAATTTAGCTGAAAAAAAATTACAAGATTGCAAAGATGGCTAAATGGTTAAGGCCCTTGTGTACAAACCCTGCCGGCTTGGGTTTGATTTCCTAGTGCCCATGTACAGTGACCTGCACCAATGGCGCTTGTGTCTGGACTTTGTTTGCAGTGGCAGGAGGCCCTGGAACACCCATGCTTATTCTCTCTCTCTCTCTCTCTCAATCTCTATCTGTCTTTCTCTTTCTCCCTTTCCTCCCATGATCCTCCTCTCTCTTGCCCTCCTTGCAAATAAATAAAAATAATTTTTAAAATACGGATATTTTAAGCAACTCCTTATAAGAAAGATACTTTTGCAATACAAAATTAAGAAAGGATACATTTACTTATAATTCTCAAATAAATTATATAAATTCTCTGATTTATGAAATCTTAGTACTTTCAAATTATAGCATTAGCAACTCTAATTATGCCCATTTGGTGCCAAATATCAAACTGAAAATGGAAAACTAAACACTGGAACTTTTGCAGCTATTATAAAATCAAAACATTGATGGAATTCTTCAACATCTGAGATTTGGTTTAGTCTGATATTATCTTTTTAATCCTATTATAGCATGTGCTTCAGTACTATCCTTGGTGTTTTCCAAAGAAATATATTGAGAAAAATTCATAAATTTAAAAAGTCCTTCCTCCCTTCCTTCCTTCTCTCCCTTCCTTCCTCTCTCTTTCCCTCCCTCCTTCCCTTCCTTCCTCCTTCCTATCCTCTCTTCCTCCCTCCCTCCCTCCCTCCCTCCCTTTCTTCTTTCCCTTTTCTTTCTTTAATTATGGTTTAGGTATTCAAAGTGTTTACAAAATAATTCTGAGTTTGATCTTTGTGTGATAAGAAATATTTGAGGTTATTGTCTATGTTTACAATAAACTTCTCTCAGCATATTAGATCCAGTTTTCTGAAACTTCTTGGAACTTTCATCTTAAACACAGATATCTTCAAGTCACCAGAAAATTCAAAAGCATCCTCTCAAAATCTTTGGAGTCCCATTCTAACTTCATGTTTTTAAAGAAATATTTTAATTATTAGTAAGGAGACAAAGAGAGAATTAATGGGCACACCAGAGACTCTTCCCACTGCAAACAAACTCCAGATAATTGTGCCACATTGTGTATCTGGCATTAGCATTGGTATTGGCATAACATGTGTACTGGGAAATCAAACCTGGGTCTGCAAGCTTTGTAATCGAGCACCTTTAAATGCTATCCCGTGTCTCCAGGCCCAATTCTAATTTTACATGTTTGCTTTCATAGCATCACTATGACTCTGAAGTGTCTAAACAACTGAAGCCACATTAAAGTGAAGTGTAATTTTCAATTGCCTACAGATTGAAGCTTGTATAATGAAACTAGATTTCCCAATAACATTGTCATTAGTTGCCCAATGTTTATAGTATATTAACTCTTCTACTAATTGGATTTTCAAGGCCTGTAATCCATTGGTATTGTTTGTATCCATATATAGAAATTAAGTAGTTTATGGAAAACACTGTCAGGGTTTTGTTGTTGTTTCTTGAGGTAAGGTTTCACTTCAGCCCAGGCTGACCTGGGATTCATTATGTAGTCTCAGGATGGCCTCAAACTTACGGTGATCCTCCTACTTCTATCTCCCTAGTGCTGGGATTAAAGGTATGTACCAACATGCCAGGTTAGTTATTTTTTTTAATTAATTAATTTATTTATTTGAGAGCAACAGACACAGAGAGAAAGACAGATAGAGGGAGAGAGAGAGAATGGGCGCACCAGGGCTTCCAGCCTCTGCAAACGAACTCCAGACACGTGCGCCCCCCTTGTGCATCTGGCTAACGTGGGACCTGGGGAACCGAGCCTCAAACCGGGGTCCTTAGGCTTCACAGGCAAGCGCTTAACCACTAAGCCATCTCTCCAGCCCTATTTTGTTTTTTAATGGAGAATTTTAGATTGAAATTTTTTACAGTTTATCTCAGAGTTATCGTAACAAAACTCTGAAGGATGCTCAGGTATGTGTATGATGTATGCATGTGTAAGTGTACATGAATATTCATGTGGTGATGTCAAAGGGTTACAGCTCTGAAGCAAACAATATCAAGGGTTAAAATGTCTTTAACTGATGAAAACACAAAGGCACCCTCAATTTTTTTTTTCTTAATTCACGGCTGTTTGTTTAGCTCTTAGAAAGCATTCCTTAGCAAAATAATAACCACTGCAGAAATGACTGAAGGTTAATATGATAATAAAGGCAGCCATAGCATGTTCATCTTTCAGCCTTTAGAGGTCTTTGTGCTGCTGATATTCCCTAGAAAGCTGGTTGGATTTAGCAGACAAGTATGAACTGAACAAATTACAATGGACAGCAGTACTAAACCTGCTCCCCCGCCAAATAACCACATGTCATGACTCACTGTAAACCTTATCCAGGTGAAAAGAAGCCACATTGGGAGATGATTAAAAATTCACTGGGCTGGAGAGATTGCTTAGTGGTTAAGTCACTTGCCTGCAAAGGCCAAAGGACCCAGGTTGGAATCTCTGGGACTGAAGCCAGCACAAGGGAGTTCTTTATAGCAGCTGAAGCCCCTGGCATGTACATTTTCTCTCTCCCTATCTGCCTCTCCCTCTCTCTCTCTCTGTCTCTCAAATAAATTTAGAAACAGGAAAAACTGTTCCAGGTCTCCAGAAGTTGTTGGCCATAGAAAATTCAATGTTAGAAGTTTGGGAAGATAACTTAGTGGTCGAGTGCTTGTTTTGTGAGCATGAAGACATGGTTTTGATTCCCATTAATCACATAAAGTGCCAGGCATGACAGTACGTGCCTGTAATCTGGTCACTGGAAAAGTGGAAACAAGATTATCTCTGGGACTCACTGGCCAGCCAGTTATGCCTAACTACTGATCTCCTGGCCAGTGACAGGTCCTGTCCCCAAAACAGATGGAACAGAGGAATTGGCGAGATGAACAAGATTGCTGCTTCCACTGAGAGCCTGACAACCTTCACCGGGGGGATGGAAAAGACACCGAGGATACTCAAATGTACCAAAGCAGAAATAAATCCAGAAGCTGCTGAGATGTCAACACTAAACAGAATTAAAAAGCACACCCACCAAGGCTCAGGGAATTTTGTGGAAGAGGGGTCAGAAAGATGGTAAGAGCCACAGGATGGGAGAGAATATCCAGAGGCATTGCCGCCACCCACAATGACTGACCGCTGCTCTCACAACTCCATGGTGAGTACCAGGAATCCCATTAAGGACGGCCCTCAGTGGAGAGGGAGCAGGGAAGAGGGAAATGATGGTACCAACACATGATGTATACATGCAAAGTTTCCACTTGATTAAAAAAAAAAAAGAGGTGGAAGAAATTCCTGCAGATAATACCCAAGGCTGACCTTTGGCATCCACAAATACAAACATATGAACATGTGCACCATTACATATGTGCCTATGAACACATATATACACATGCATAAATACCATATACATAGGCAAAACATTTATTTAGCTTTATCTTGGCTTGACTACCTAGCATATCCAAAGTCAAAGTGTGCTCACTATATTTGTTTTCAGGATATTTAGAAAAGAGAACCTGTACATTATGCAAGCCATATTGCAGTTTCAGAAATGAATGATGAATAGCTATTTTATCTTGTTAGAATTGTCTTCAAGGCTCACCTCAGAGAGCTTGGAATAGCTCTTCTTTCCCCCCTCTCTCTCAAATATTATCCCTGCAATCTTATTTTTTTTTTCCTTCAGTGAATTCTTACTCTGCTGAATCCAGTTACAATTCATATTATGCTTTGGCAAAATGGGGCAATTGGCATGCAATACAGGCAACAGGATGCCATTTTTTCCTCTGTTTTAAGGTCAAGGTCGGGTAGTGTTGAAGACTATAAAGCAACAATCTGATTGCTTGGTGACAAGCAAGGTGCCCAAGGGAGTTACATCAGGAAACACATTTACACACCGCAAGGTGAGCTTTCCTTCTTGTTCACTCCATGTTTCCTACCACACCCACTGCTAAATGCACATCACTTTTCGTCAGTGGAGTGTAATGATCATTTACAATAGCTATGCATCAGTTGTTTTCTTACATAAAGTCTTCGACTGCTTACTTGAAAGCAACAAAGAATTACTTATTTCTCATCATTTATGTGGTATATAGACCCTAGATTGAGTTCTTAAGCACAAGGCCTTTGGTTGCTCCTGTGGAATTCTGGAGAACATTGGAGAAACTTCTCTGAGACCTCCCAGTTTAGACTATTCTAAGGCGTATTTCAGTACAAATGAAAGATAACGATACCTCTGCTCCTACCCATTTTCTTAAAAAAAAATACTTATTTGAGAGATAGAGAGGAAGAGATGAACATAAAGAGAGTAATATGGGTATTCCAGGGCCTCCTTTCACTGAAAATGAACTTCAGATGCATTCACCATTTGGTGTATCTGGCTTCAGATGGGTAATGGGGAATAGAACCTGGACTTCAGGCTTTGCAAACAAGCCCTTTTAGTCATGGAGTCATCTCTCCAGCCCTCTCCTTTTGTTCTTTCTCCTGTGGTGAGAGAGTAGCTTGGAATATATATTCATAATGACTGTCTTTGTATGTAACTTTTAAGGATATTGGATACATTTTAGATCTTAAAAACTAAAGGAAAATTATGTTAGGTAAAATGTAAGCTTTATATGAAAGTGCAATAATAACTACTAAGGCATTAAAAATAGTTGGTTTTCTCCTGTCTTTCAGCCACATTATAGCACTGTAATTAACTGCCCCCTTCAAGTCAGCCACAGCCATATGATTATTTGTGGCCAATCCTATGCAATGAAAGTGATGTGTATTTTTTTTTTCCTCAACAAAAGCTTTAAGAGTCACTATGACATTTGGTTATGTTCTGTTTCTTCTGCTGAAATATCCTAGGGAGTGAATTGCTACTCTGTCTGAATGGGTCCTGAAAGATGTGCGCCCATCGTAGCCTCAGGAATCTTCAATTATTCATTTCATGTCAGCATTTGAAGTACTACCTTTAATCATGAAGCCTGAGGAAGAGTTCAGCCTTCACTGGGCTAAGCCTCTGAAATTTAGTTTCTTAGTTTTTATCAATTCATTGCAATAATTGAGCATGTTCAACTTTCTCTACCTTCTTTCCATAAATCCAATGGAAAGAGCTATAGGTGTGCTCAGAATTTCAAGTAATTTTATCTACTAAGGCCCATGAGTGTTTCCCATTGACTTGAGATATGAGCCCAGCTGTTCACTATTTAATTTATGGTCAACCCATAAAGAGCTGGACATTACAGAAGAATGCCTCCTTGATCATATCCCAAGAGCAATGAATGGGTGGATAATTTATAGGTATTTTCCTCAGTTTAGGTTTGCCCTTCTCCTACATATAAGACGTCCTTATTTTCATTCAATTTTTCTCCTAAAATTTCTTTATACAAGATATGTTATTCCTAATAAAGCAAAGGGGAAAAACTTTTGTTGAATATAATCAGTATAAAAATGCAACAATGTTTATTTTGCTAATCTGCTTAATTAAATTTGTGTATTCAATTATCTGTTCAAAATGAAACTGAATTTAGGGCTCACTGGGGAGAAGCTGTAAAAAGATTCATGCAAACATCTCAGCTTTATTTCACATATGGACATTAAAGTTTGCTACTAAATCTCCTATCATTTTATGTACTAACATTTTATGTGTCTCTACAAAATAATGTCTTATTTTTCCCAATATCTCCATGGTACTTATTTTCTTGATGGTGCCTAATTGATACTCATGTGTAGTGCACAAGTTTCCTGTTTTCTTGCCCTGTTTTTACTGAATGTCTCAGGATACCTCAACCATTTTGATCTCAGCCAGCCAAGCTACACATCTCTCCTAGCAATCCCAATTCCAAACCAGGACTTTGAAAATTACAGGACACTGATCAAGGTTCAGATTGTTGGCAAAAGCACTGAACTGGAGCAATGGCTTGACATGTAAGGTGCTTGCATGCAAAGACAAAGGGCGCTAAGCGAGATGCCCGGGCAGCACATACATCTGGAGTTTGTTTGCAGTGGCTGGCGGACCTGGCATGCCCATTCTCTTTCCCTCCTTCTCTCTCTCTGCCTCTTTCACTCTCTTTCTCTGTCAAATAAATAACTAAATAAAAATAAAACACAGAAAGAAACTGTCTCCATCACTGACTCAAAATTTTTAGCCTTCAAGTAAAATACATTCTTTTTCTTCACTGAAAAAAAAACTACTTGGGTAGAATACTCCGTTTGTTCTCTTGACCCACTGAAAACTTGCACTCATTTTTAGATCTTTATAAAGATGTTTGGTTAAAATTTACCCATCTTCAAGGTTGATTAATGATGCACTAGAAGCAATTGAAGGAGTACCCTAAACCTAACTGGGATAATGAATCGATTAGTCATAGTGGCTTTTAATATTTGGATTTAATTTTGTCAGCTTTAATGGGCCAATAATATAGTATCAGGAACCTTTTACTATGACTTAAGGTCTATGGTTTTGGCCCAATAATGGAGCAGCTCACTAATACAATACAGAGCATGTTGCATCTGGAAGGTCAGCCACGCCTTGTCCTAGGATCTGCTAGTTTCCACCTTCTTAAAATTCCACCACCCTTCCAGACAGTGACACCATCTGGGTACTGAGTGTTCAAGCACATTAGCCGATGAGGGACATTGCACATTTAAGCCCCAACAGTTATTCTCAGATCAGTTTTCATGTGTGAGAAAGTCAAGAGATAGAAACTCCTACAGGTAGACGTGACAGTCTGGTAGAGTGTATTATAAAATATGATTGCAGCATACTAGAACCCAACCCACTTCGTTTCTTCAATGGGAACTTCCCTCTCAGTCATCAGAGACAAAGAGTCTCCTCTGGTACTATGCAGTGTTTTCACCAACAGAATACAACAGAGCCGTGGCACTTTTAGCTTCCTCAGACTTGGACTTTAGGAAATGCAAACACCATCAGACTTAGAGAAAACCCAGCCCACAGTAGATGGAGCACAAATGCCCAAGCAGAATTCTCAACACTCAGACTCATGAGAGTATCAAAGAACTGTTATTTTTAGCCACAAATACATTTACTTTATTTTGGATATTTTTGTATTATAATATATATTTATAAAAAATGCACAGTTCAGGGCATTAGTTACTTTCACAATGTTGCACAACGGCAACAAGGTTTTGTTTCAAAGTTATTTTTATTACCTCAAACATTCTATTATGGAATAGTTCCACCTCTTGCCTTCACCAATCCCAAATAGCTCTAGTCTTAGTTTCTATGATTTTTGTTTCTGTCTCTCTCTTTCTTTCTTTTTCTTCCCTTCTTTTCTTCCTTTCTTTCTTTTTCTTTCAGAGAGAGAGAGATTGAGAGAGAGGGAGAGAGGGAGAATGGGCATACCAGGGCTTCTAACCACTGCAAACGAACTCCAGATACATGCACTACCTTGTATATCTGGCTTACTTGGGTACTGGGGAATGAATCTTAGTCCTTGCTCTTTGCAGGCAAGTACCTTAACCTCTAAGTGATCTCTCCAGCCCTTCTGTGAATTTTTCTATAGTAATTACTGTTGACAAGTAACTCAAACATTTTTCCTTGTCCTTTGTAAATGGCTTGTTTTATATTGCAAAATGTTTTAAAAGTTCATCGTAGTATAAAAGGAATCAGAATTTTATTTTTATTTCAAAATAATATTTCATAATATATATTTATGATACTCAGTATTATTTAGTTTATACATCAATCTATTAATAGCCAAAAGTTGTTTCCAATTTTGGCTATTGTGAGTAATGTTTTCAACTCAGTGACATGCAGCTGGCTGTTGGAAGTCTCTGCTTTGAATTCTTTTGGCTATACTTCTAGAGCAGAAGTGTTAAATCATAGAGAAATCACATGTTTAATCTCTTGAGGACTAGCCAGATTTTTCCTCATCAGATGTGCCATCTTATGGTCCTACAAATTGATTAAATATTTAACATAGTGTGTACCTTTTTGCTAAATATCATACTTATTAATATTGTTATTCATTCAGAATCTTTGAAGACAATCAAAGAATGTCCCAGAATTAAAAGGAGTCGAAACACAAACTACACGATATGTCTTCAACTAGACGAACACCTGTACTCAGTAAGGGAATGCTGTGGGATTGGTTTGTGTGCTAGTCTCGTTCTATTAAACAGTCATTACAGGAATTGTTTTTGGAACGAACCTTGCCTTTGTGCTTTTTAAAAAATCATCCCCACTTTCTACCTGCACATCCAGCTCTCTGTTGTTCTTCAGTTTCCTTAATACAGGAATTTTTAGATGTTTTAATTTGAAATCTTACATTTCAAGCAGGAGGAGAACAAAAGTAGTGTCCTAAAAAATAATTTCCCTATAAGACATAAATATAATGAGTTAAGCAAGTGCGTGAATGCTAATATGCTACTCTTGGATAGTCAGGCTATAGGTGAGTATGCGAAGCATTAAAAAAAACTTCTATAGGAAAATGTTTAATTTTGGTCATTGTTTGCCAAAATTTATATGGCTGGGAAGTTCTATTTTCATAGACATTTGTTTACATGTCAGGAAATAATATGTTTGCTCTTCCAGAGCATGTTAACACTAGGAATTTTCATTCATTCCTTTTGAAAATTTGTGCCCAAATTTATTCTAAAATGTCGTAGTCTGTGTACCGCATGGTCATAATGTGAACGTGAATACTGGCAACCATGAGCTATGCCAGTGTGGTTGATGTTGTTGCTAGTGATATTGAGAGACAATTGTCAGGTGAGTTATGTAAATTCATACCTCGTAGGCCAGAGCTAAGTGCTTTCAGTCTATATGTCATTTATGGGCATTAACTGGGGCAGCAAACGGAGGATCACAGACAGGAGATGGGAAGAGGAAGGAGACAGAGGGCTGAGAGGCGTGTGGAGTCAGAACACCAGAGTGCTCTAAGCCACTGGCTCAGAATTTTGCTGCATATAAAATCACATGGGAAGCTTTTTCAAAGCCTGATTCTCCGAACAAGTCTCAAATCAATTAAGTCAGAAGCTTTGGCCCAGGTAAGTGTGTATTTTAGAGTTCCCCAAGTAGCTCTAATGTGCAGCCAAGGTTGAGAACTACTTTTCTAAGCAAGTGAGGAGACAAAAAAAAAAAAATGTTAGAAAGTCATTTTTAAACAGTTTGACTTGAGATAATGTCAGATCTTGGTGTTGAACAGTAAGGACATTTTTTTAAAAGTTTCCTTATATGTCGAAGTAATCCAGGCAAATTTAGACCTTGGAAAACTTGATTTATTATAGTATGGAAATAGAAGATTGCATTAGAGGTTCTGCAATATTCACACGGGTTCATTTCTTTTGTAATGCTGCATTAGTTACTTCCTATGACTGGAGTGCATTCTCATTTTCCATTTTTTAAAAAAATTTTTAATTTTATTTATTTGAGAGCTACAGAGAAAGAGAGAAAGAGGGAGGGAGGGAGGGAGAGAGAGAGAGAGAGAGAGAGAGAGAGAGAGAGAGAGAGAGAGAGAATGGGCACCCCAAGGCCTCCAGCCACTGCAAACAAACTCCAGGCTCATGCGCCCCCTTGTGCATCTGGTAAACGTGGGTCCTGGGGAATTGAGCCTCGAACTGGGGTCCTTAGGCTTCACAGGCAAGCACTTAACTGCTAAGCCATCTCTCCAGCCCTCATTTTCCATTTCTTGATACTGTTCCTTAAGGGAAAAACATTAGGGAGTTTCTATGTTTCAGAAGTAATAATTGATTCTTTCAACATCTTCCTGTGATAGACTGAGAAGCACACAGTAATATGCTCTCTGAATCATTTATGTTCATCACAACAAATGTTTAAAGCTACAGTTATTATAGTGCTAATTATAAGAAAAACATTCATTGAACAGTCAGCAGCACACAGGGCTTTTGTAGAAAAGTCACTACCTACCCAACCTGTATGTATGTTGTATGATTGCTTTCTGAGACATACCCAAGGAAAAGGGATTAGTTTGGCCTGTAGTTTCCAGGGGGAGTTTCATCATGGAGGGAAGGTAGGGCAGGCTGGGATGAGAAGCCCGTATCACAATGCAGCATTGTTAGAAAGCAGAGGAACTAGTGGGTGAGGTTATAAAACCTCAGACCCCAACCCCACTAACGTGCTTTCTCCATCATGGATCCACCTCCTAAAGGTTCTGCAATCTTCCCAAATACCACCTCTTTACTGGGGACCAAATATTCATCTACATAGACCTATGGGGGAACACTCCAAATTCAAACCTTAAGGTATGTCAACATTTTACAGATAGAGATATTAGGATAAGCTGGTTGCAAAGGAAGCTTTGGAGCTCAAGCACATGGGCTTACATTCTAATTACTGGATTTGTAATCTTGATAAAATGCTGAGATTCTCATTATCTGTTTCTTACCTACAGGATCTAGGTACTAAGAGGACCTATTTCATGAGGTTTATAAGAATGAAATAAACTAACATGCGTAAAGCACTGGGAACAATATTTGTTGAGTAGTAAATATTTAACGGGACAGCTAGTATTGGCATTTTCAATAAACCCGTTGAATCAGGTTCATTGGCTGTAATAACCATCTCCAAAAACAAGGTTAATATACCTTGTGAAAGTGTTCCACAGGGGACTGGAGAGATGACTCAGTGGTTAAAGTACTTGTTGCAAAGCCTAAGGCCCAGGTGTGATTCTCTATTACCCACCTAAAACCAGATGCAGTGTGTGGCACATGCAACTGGAGTTTGTTTTGCAGTGGATAGAGGGCCTGGTGTGTCCATTCCCCTCCCCCCGGCACCTCTCTAATAAAAATAAATAAATAAAACTGTTCCACAGAGTTGCACAAGGTAGAACTTGGTGCACTAAAGCCTGATAGATATTACAAGTGGACCTGACTACACACACACTCACACACACACATACACACATACACACAGACACACAGACACACACACACACACACACACACACACACACACACACACACGGAGTGCTTCACCGGAAGGTAGGATTTTAGGGACTCCCTGGTGCAGCCGAGAAACAATCTGTTGTCGGGTTTCGTCACTGTCTTTGGAATATTATTCATTGTGTCTGGATCCATCAGTGCATTCAGAACAGCGAGTTTATAATGAAATAGTTGCCCTGCCTGACTACAAATCCATGGTTGTACATGGGCCATTCAAGTGTGGCCAGGCTGCCTGGGCTGGTACTTTCTGAGATGCTAGGTTCCTCTTAATTCAGCACATCTCAGTTTGAAACTCAGATGAAGACCCCTCTATGTGACCTACCTAATCTCTGCATATAAGCCATCCATCATATGGGACCGTGAGAGGAAGAAAAGTACAACCTATCAAGGTGTTGTGCAGCCTTTCGTATGTTGCCTGGAGGAGTCCGTAGTACTGGGGTGCCTGTTCTTTGTGGGGACCACAGGAGAGCAGCAAGAGTCTGGGCACTGCCAGGGTTGAGCCTCCTATGCCCTAACAATAGCCCATGGCTTGTCTCTTATGGAGACTGATTTTGTTCAGTTCAACTTCTTTCCCACTGTCGCACTGGGAGGGAGACAGAAAGGGAAGTAACTAGTGAGTCCTGACTGGCTCTGTATCTCTCACTTATTTTGAAATGTAGTTTTTCATTACATTTCTCAGGTTCTATTGAAAGAGAAAATGGAAAAAAAAAGTCTTACCTATTGATAATGTTGCCTAAAGGGGCATCTGAAAGCAACTTCCTTCCTACTGAACTGCAGAGCGCTGCATGGATGTGCCTGGGCACCTTCCGTGGTGTCCAGCAGGTACTCACTGATCAGGATCGTTGATGAATTGCTTCTTTTACTGAGAAGTAGAACTGGTACAGCTCCGGATTGTTTTCTGATTTGTTGTCATAAACTTACCACGTGCTGTTGAGGAGCAGCCTGTCGCAGTCCTTCTACGCTTCTGGGATGAACATCCAAACCAGACACAGTTTATACAAGGGTTGCAGTAGACCCAGGGGACGTTGCACCAATGGCAGAAGAAGCTGGGTCCCATTCGCAAATCCAAGGAGGGGTGGTGGGGAACCACCACTATCTGGCAGACACCAAAAAGCAAGCTGCAGGCAAACACGAACTGGCAGCCAGCCCAGAGCTGAGAGTGTTCTCTTACATTTGGGAGCTGGAATCAGATCTGGCCCCAAACGCAACTTAGGGCTGGACACCAGGATGCAACCCCTTCTCCAGCCAGGTGAGCCGAGTTCCAGGTTCCACGTTTAATTTTCACACATGAATCAATGGGGAACGCACATCCACAGTACCACGCAGCCCATCAGCAGAGCCCGCGGGATGAAGGAAAGGGTAGCAAGCAAGTGAAGCATGCATCAACTGGTTTGCTGCTGACCAGTCTGTAAGGCAAGTTTTCCAGACAGTGTTTAGCAAGAAGGTGGTTGAAGGTTTTGTCACTGAAAAAAAAGAAGACGAGGTGAAGAAAGGAAGTCTGTAGGTTTGCCTTTTGAAAAGATAAACTACACAGGTAACTGGACAGATTTGACTAATGAGAATTCTTTCTCTGCCTCACCCCCAAGTTGGCTGAGTAGCATTCAGCAGCCATTTAAAGAGCGCTCTGCCCTCACTCACTCTGAAGTTTCTTCCCCCTGCCATGCTTCCCACACCACAGCGCTGCATTTCAGCCATGATGGCATTTTTAATATTTACTTATTTATTTATTTATTTTTATTTGAGAGGCAGAAAGAGAGAGAGAGAGAGAGAGAGAATGGGCCCATCAGGGCCTCCAGCCACCGCAAACGCACTCCAGACGTGTGTGCTCCCGTGCCCATCTGGCTAACGTGGGTTCACTGGGGAATTGAACCTGGGTCCTTTGGCTTTGCAGGCAAACTTCTTAACCACTAAGCCATCCCTACAGCAGCATGATGACATTTTTAGCACACCTAGTACAACCTGGGAGGAGTCCACACTGGGAAGAATGTGATGAAGCTGTGGATACTTTTCTTTCCAAAATCAGGACCTGTAAGTTATATGGCAAAGAGTGAATTAAATTAATGGGTCAGTGGATGGATACTGTTAAGGAACGTATATGTTAGCATGAATCACAAAAAAAATTGTAAAGAAAAGCATATAACTATTCTACTCAATAGGTGTATAAAATGTTTTCAGAATACAGACGAGGAAAATGTACTGAGATAGTCAAAATATAGGTACTATTAGAGAAAGGTCCATTGTTAAAGAAAGGTCCACTCAAACTGGCCCTTGGAAAGTAATTAGATATTCAAACAGAATATGGAAATGAAGGCAGAGGAGAAAAACATGTGATATGAAAAAAATAAAAGCAAGATTTCTCAGAAACTAAGAAAGTAAAGTAATCCTTAGTAATCCCAAATGAACCATTTGCCTGTATCATTTATTTCAGGCTCCTGAGTCAAGGTATTTACTTTCATTGTGTAGATAATTATCCTTCTCTTGTGAGTCTCATAAAAACTTAGAGCTTGCTGTCTCTCTTTCTCTCTCTCTAGCAAATAAGTAAAATAAAATATTTTTTAAAAAACTTAGAGCTGGCAGGAATCCTATAAATCACTTCATGATCCTCAAATCACCTTATGACATTGTAACAGTTGTTGCTCCTATCTTAGGATTCAAAAATCTCATGGAACTGGAAATTCACAATCACCTGAAGTGACCCAGTTCATCTTGGTAAGTCCTGTCCACTGAAAGTGTGTACTTAGTCCAAACCTAAATCCATCTCCATTTGCCTCTGCTTCTTTATTTAAGAAAACTTTTTTGTTTACTTATTTATTTAAGAGTGACAGAGAGAGAAAGAGGCAGATAGAGAGAGAGAGAGAGAATGGGTGTGCCAGGGCTTCCAGCCACTGCAAACGAACTCCAGGCTCTTGCGCCCCCTTGTGCATCTGGCTAATGTGGGTCCTGGGAAATCGAGCCTTGAACCGGGGTCCTTAGGCTTCACAGGCAAGCACTTAACCACTAGGCCATCTCTCCAGCCCTGCCTCTGCTTCTTGAAGTCATCTGGAAGAAGTGTGGGTTCACTGTACACTATGAGCTACTCCAGAGGTATTTACAAGCCTCTCCATTCCATCTCTTTCTTTTTTTTTTTAATATTTTTATTTATTTATTTGAGAGCGACAGACAGAGAGAGAAAGACAGGTAGAGGGAAAGAGAGAGAATGGGCGCGCCAGGGCTTCCAGCCACTGCAACCGAACTCCAGACGCGTGCGCCCCCTTGTGCATCTGGCTAACGTGGGACCTGGGGAACCGAGCCTCGAACCGGGGTCCTTAGGCTTCACAGGCAAGCGCTTAACCGCTAAGCCATCTCTCCAGCCCATTCCATCTCTTTCTTAAAGATCAAGTATCCCTGGGCTTTGTTCCTGAAATGATTCTTATTACATAATTGTTAATCCTCGATCTCCCAGGTAATTCTTTTCTAAACACAATGGCTAAATAAAGCAGGTCTGTTTTGAATGTGACCAAGGATTTGGCAGTGTCTGTATTTTCCATTTTTTATTACTTTACCAAGTCAGCATATGGGCTTAGATCGTGCTTGGAACCTAGACTGTGTTACATAAACAAATGTCAGCAAACAGCCTCGGGATCAGAGCTGCACACAGCAGCAAGGACAATCAATAAAACTCAAATGAAAATCTCGCAGATGTTTTCATACTTGATGAAAGAATGTTTATAACCATACTAGCTAATGAAATAAGTGAGCCATTCTCACACTAAAAATGCAATCAAACAGATTCATCATCCACAAATTTATGAAATAAGTGTTTCATGTAAAAAGCTTTATAGGAGCCTCTTGTTTCCATTCTACTTAATGCAGGTTTTTATTGTGTTAAATACACTTGGTGTGAAATCTATCCTCTTAACAAATGGTTAGCATACAACACAGTATTGCTAATTGTAGACAGTATTGTTAATCCAAGGTATAAAATTTGCCCATACAGTGCATAAATGCACCTTCATGCCTGATAATTAGCAAGTCATTATTCCCTCAACCCCACTCTGGTAACCACCACTTGGCTTCTCTGAACTTGACTATTTTACAGGCTTCATGTGCAGAATCCTGCAGTATTTGTCTTTCTATGTCGAGCTTATCTCACATAATGTAATGTTCTCAAGGTTCATCCATGTTGCCTCACACGGAAGGGTCATCTTCTTTTCACACGATTGAAAAAATATTTCAAAAAATTATGTGAATCCAGCGTTTTATTTACCCATTCATCCCTAAATAGACATTTAGTTTGTCTACACATCTTGGCTATTGTAAATAATGTTACAATGAACCCATATATGCTAATTTCTCTTTCTTTTTTGATAATCTCTGTCATGATCTGATTTTAGTTTGCAGGATTTAGAATGTGCTTAGAAGTGAGCTATGGATTGTGCATTAGTTCTTTGTTTTATATTTTGCAGAATTTCCATGCAGTCTTGTATAGCAGCTGCCCCAAACTTTATTAACTAATAAGTGTACAAGCATTGTTATTTTTTTCCTCCTCACTAGTCCTTATTACACTTCAAATGTTTTTGTTAAGAATATTCTAATATATGTAAAATGGTATCTCAATGTGGTTTGATATACATTTCCCAGGTAAATGACATCAGGCATATTTTTACATTCCTGTTGATTGTTCCTTTGGAGAAATACCTATTTAGTAAATTGTTAATAAAATTATGTGATGGCCATTGCTGCTGCTATTAAGCAGTAGGCTGGGGCTAACAAAGCTGGGAGAGCATGAGACTGGGAGTGAGCTTTCTGGATTCCAGCCCTGTAAGCATCCAAGCCTGGCCTCCATGTACTGCAGGACCTGAGTACCCAGCACCTGTTTTTTTTTTTTTTTTTGAGTATTCAAATCTTTTCCACAAATTTTCAGTAATTTGAGAAGCCAAAACATTGCTCACTTAAAAAGGAAGAGAGTCAGATATATAACCATATATATATATAATCGAAAAGTTCTCTCTGGTTAGTAGGTAGAATATATTTGTTTGTGTGAGACAGAGTTTAACTCCCTTTGGAACTTGGGATCCATTCATTTAGAAAACGTTTATACAGTGCTACCCTGGGCCATGCAGCGCTCTCTGGTTTTGAAGAGGGATTGAGAGCTTTGTGGGTTTAGAACTCACATACCAGCCAGCAGCAGCTCTCAAGTGTTTGACTCTTGCTTACATTAGTAAAGAATTTAGAAGGCATACTGGGGGGGGGGGGTGTAAACTAGAAAATTTATTTTAGGGAGAGTTGGGATTAAGAAGGAAGGTAAATAGGAAAGCTCAAGCCAAGAGAAATTCTTTCCCTTGCAAGTCTGGCTGAGAAGGGGGAAGGGGAAAGATAGAGAAAATCTCTCTCATATAGGAAAACAGCAAAGAGGGAGGATAGAGAGGCTAAGAGAGACTTACCCATGCGTTTCAGGCTGGCTTATATAAACCAAACATGCAGTTAGAGTAAGCCTCATTGCCAGACTCGGGTGTGTAAAGGAAGGACTGGAGGGCTGGAGGGCCCAGGAGGAACATTGGTTTAGAAAGGGCTCATCCACGGGTCTAAGCCCAGAAAACTGAGGAAGGAACAGGAAGCTGTTACTGGAGCCGGGTTACGAGGCTGTTGCTTGCAGCCAGGTTGTATAAGACTGGATCAGACGTGGGTTCTAATCCTGCCAGGCTGGCAGAAGGGGCAGCCATGACTCCCTGGCTAACAACTTACCAAGGGAAAGCTACCTTGCTCTTAATTTGCATTTCTTTGACTGTGGCTTTGATGGCTTTTCTTTATCACTTCTAACCTCAGAGATAGCTGGTTGGAGCAGCTTGGAGACTGGATGAATTTACAGAACTGTAAGGTGAACGTTGTTAGTCAACAGCCTTTTATCAAATCCAAGTTATGCATTTTACCCCACATTTTAATGATTTTAATGTCTCCAAATCTAGAATGTACCTTTTACATTTAGAATTTATCCTAAAGTTTCTGGTTTGTTTTTTTTTTTTTCCAAGTCAATCAGGAAGCAGCTAAGGGAGTACCTTTTAAAAAAAACTGCTAAATCTTCAATGTGAATGATAGCACAGAAAATGACTCTATAGAAAATCAAGTCAGCATTGACTTGAGTTTAAAAGTAACTTGAAAGATCCAAATTTGAAATGTGAAGAAAAGTTGAGTTATCTTCATCAAAAGATGATATTTTCTCTTTTAGGTCAGTGGAAGAGCAGGGTATGAATAAGATTTCTTCCACATTAATTTCATTTCCTGTAAGTATAATTGAAGGGTCTAAGTGATAATATTATAATATGCTATGATTTATTATTTCTTCTATTTTTACTGATAATATAAAATATTTTATAATAAATATTCTAGAGTCAGTGAAGGAAAGCGTATAATGCAAAATGATATTGGTAGCATAAAATAATGACACATGGGGAGCTCAAATACTAAACCAGGGTCAGATATGCAAAAGCAAGATCAACAGCTATACAAACTGTCACCTTTGGGGGTTGAGAGTTTTAGGAAGTTATATCTAGGAGGTCCATTTGTACCTTCATCTAGGAATAGTTTATATGAGCAGGTTCCATTGACGTTGTAAACGTGTGTCCACACAGGGAAGCTTTGTGACTCAAGGTGCTGTTCTAACCTAATAATGCTCAATACAATGTCTCCTGCTATATTTTCCTAAAAATGTATTCTTTGAATTGATTATGCAATAAAATCTATCCCTCTTTTTGTCCCTACAATATGTTCTTGAGGGGGAAGATCACAGGCTACATGGGAAAAATAGAAAGTCTACTCATGTTTCTACCTGAGCTTTCCTAATTTATGTCTACATGCTTTTTTGGAGACAGTTTTGAAAATATTTGGACCTAAGTGACCATATTTACAAAATAAGCCTAATGATAGACCTATCTTGTTGGCTTGTTATATGCATGAAATGTGTTAATATTTGTATTGCTTGTCTAGCACTAAGCACTATGCTAAACGGAAATTGAAAAGATGGTATAGTTTTAACTTAGAAGAGTCACTTTGTGTAGCTGAACTTCAGGAGCAAAGGCATAATGACAAGTATGCGTAGTGCCCTATCAGCTATAGCATTATACTTGACCTGCAAGTAAACCCAAAATCCACTACTGAGGTTTCACAACACAACCAAACGGCAGTGTATGCGTCATTTACAATAGAGTCAACTTCTTCCTTCTGAATATAACTGTAAATAGCTATAGTGAATAAACAGTGCAACTGACTACATATATTCTACCTTATCTTTGAAGTGAACCTCTAATAGGAACTTGTTTTATTTATTTATGAAAGAATGCAAGATTGATGGTCTATTTGGAGGTTTAATTCAGTTTCAGTTCATTAAGATTTACCAATTTTCAAGTTTGCTCATAGCAATACAATAAAATTTTAATTTATTAGAACTAGCCCCAATAATAGAAGCCAGTCAAAATTGTTGCATAGAGTTTTCTTATTTATTTATTTATTTATTTATTTATTTATTTTGTTTACTTTATTTATTTGAGAGCAGCAGACAGAGAGAGAGAGAGAGAGAGAGAGAATGGGCACGCCAGGGCCTCCAGCCACTGCAAACGAACTCCAGACGCGTGCTCCCCCTTGTGCATCTGGCTAACGTGGGTCCTGGGCAATGGAGCCTCAAACTGGGGTCCTTAGGCTTCATAGGCAAGCGCTTAGCTGGTAAACCATCTCTCCAGCCCTATTTTTCTTTTCTTTTCTTTTTTTTTTTTTTTTTTTTTTTTTTTGAGATAGGGTCTTGCTCTAGCACACACTGACCTGGACTTCACTACATTGCCACAGGCTGGCCTCAAACTCACAGCAATCCTCCTACCTTTGCCTCCCAAGTGCTGGGATTGAAGGCATGCAGCACCAAGTCTGACAACATATAGTTTATTAATTAATTTATTTAACAAGAGAAAGAGAGAAAGAGAGAGAGAATGGGCACACCAGGACCTCTGGGCACTGCAAACAAACTCCAGATGCGTGTGCCCCCTTGTGCATCTGGCTAACATGGGTCCTGGGGAATTGCAATTGAACCTGGGCTCTTTGGTTTTGCAGGCAAACGCCTTAACCACTAAGCAATCTTCTCCAGCCCAACATGTAATTTTTTTCATAGACATTCATCTAAGTCTAAGCATAGTCCTTTAACTTAATTTTATCATTGTTGTATTTAATTTTAACATTCCCACAGTGATGCCAACAAAACAAATCCTTGGAATGTATTTTGTGCTTCACACGTTGAATAAATACCAACTCAAACTGTTGACTCCACACACCCTTCTTCTCACCATTCCCTTTTGTATCTCTATGTAGAGGTAGGTTTGGATATGCAACGGGATGAAGTATTGTCACGAGGCCACCACCGAGCAATGGTTTGTCAAGGTCCTCTTCCTTAGAAATGTAGGAATGAATAAATGTCTGCCTTTTTGGTCTGGACAATACTGAGTAGGGTGTGCACATCTTCCTGACAGATGTCCTTCGCCATGTGGGATCTTAACAAGCAATGACCCTGGGCAGAGCCTCCCTCGTGAGGAAAAGCAGAGCTCGAGACAAATTCTCGCCCGACACCTGTATGGGAGGCGTGTCTGTTGTGAGCAGTGAGAAGAGCTTTAGCTTTGCACTCCTGCCTGCGTTCACCTACGCCTGTGAATTCTTACGTCGTGGCTTTGAACATAAATGACATTCCTTTTGTCTATTTTCATCAGCTTTTCTACCTGATTAATTCCAAGGTGCACTTCAAAATTCATTTCTAAACTAACCACCTCCAAGAATCTGTCTTGACTGGTTCTCTCAAGAGCTGTGACTTGGCCATGTTTTATACTCCCTGGCATGTTGTGTTTCTATCACCGTCATGTGATTACAATGGCTCTGCAGTCATTGGCTGACTTCTCGGTCGCCTCTTCAGATGGCACAGTCCTGCCAGGGAGAAATTATCAGTGAACCTGAAGCACTATGAGCACACCAAGTAGCGACTGTATTCCACCTTCTAGTGAACTTCATCGGCTCTCCCGTTAGAAAAGCCCAGGAGTAAATTCTTTTTAATCTTTCCTCATTCTGATACTTATCATTAAGCTTGTGGTTTGTCAAATTCATTTTTGAATACTTCATATCCCTTTTCCTTCTCAGTGCTTTTGTTATAGTTTTAAGTCTGAACAAAGCTATTTCTATGACTGTCTCTGAGACATCATAGGAGGCTTCATTGTTCACACAAGAGCTCCAAAATATTCAAGTTGACATGGAAAGCAATATGCTCTTTGATATTCACAACATTCATTTTACACAAGCCAGAGTTTTCTCGCCAGCTTATGTTATACTGATTTTAAATTACAAGCATTTTTTAACACCATCAACTGAAAATGGATTTTTTTTTTTTTTTTTGGCTATGTATTTAGTCTTTTTTTTTTTTTTTTTTTTTTTGAGGTAGGGTTTTACTCTAGTCCAGGCTGACCTGGAATTTACTATGTAGTCTCATGGTGGCCTCGAACTCATGGCAATCCTGCTACCTCTGCTTCCTAAGTGCTGGGATTAAAGGCATGTGCCACCACGCCGGGCTTAGTCTCTTTCTTTTTTAATCCTCATTTCCCTTCTGTTGTGCTTTTCCTATTTCATGTTGACTTTCCATCTTGTTATATTTTATAAGCATTCATAGCATCATCACTTTAGTCAAGAAGAACCTATTTCAATAGCCAGATAAAGAATGAAAAATCACCTTGGAAAATAAGAGAGAGAGAGAGAAAGAGAAAGAGAAGAAAGATTATTGAGGGATTCTTTGATGTTGCAACTTATCTGCAAATGTTCTGTATATATCACCATCATGTGAAGATGAATTATTTGAAAGGAAGAAAAGCACATTTTCATATCTCTTTAAGTCAAAGCTGATGGTTTTCAGTTTGGCCAGTTGGTTCTGTCTCTGTCACGTTTGCCTTTTGAAGTACTGCAATACCGTAGTTACTCAGAACTGCAGACACACACAACACTCTTGAGGATGAATGAAATGACTTATTTGTGCACTGAATTTTTAATGATGCTTCTTTGGAGATGATTTCAGAGGGAGGTTTTGAAGCTGCTATCAAGAATTTTTAAGACAACTGTATATTTTTTCCATACCAATTTTTTATTCAAATTACCATAATATTTTATAAATCTAATTTTACATGTGAGTAATTCAAGGTTATTAAAAGTCCTTTCTCTAGAAATTCAGGGTTTTTGTTTGTTTTTGTTTTTGTTTTTTCAAGGTAGGGTCTCACATTAGCTCAGGCTGACCTGGATTTCACTGTGTAGTCCCAGGGAGGCCTCAAACTCATGGCGAGCCTCCTACCTCTGCCTCCCAAGTGTTGGGATTAAAGGCAAGTGCCACCATGTCTGGCTTAGGAATTCCATTTTTGAAGCTTTTCATTAACTCCTTTCCAGTCAGAGAAATGTTTGGGTTTCTTAGACCAGATATCTTTGTGATGAAACAGTCAAATAGTTTTATTTATTGCATTTTCTACTGAGGTTGAACCAGAAGAAAGTGACATTTTTAGGTTGACAACAGCTGAATGTTGGCAATTGTAAAGGATCTAACCTTTGACGTGTGCCTTTATGTGTGTATGTATTATTTTAGATTACATATTTTAACCAATTCTGATTAAACTATCACTCAATAATTGCATCAAAGAAAGACTTGTAACTAAGAAAGTGGGGTACATACTGAAAGACATCACTGGAATAATACTTGCGTTAGAAATTAAATAAAAACCATGCATGCATGTTTTTCTATGTGTGTTTAACTACCATATATACATAATACATACATATGAATATATAGTTGTAATTATCTTCTCATTACTGGGACAAAGCATCTGACCAAAAGCAGCTGATGGGAGGAAATGATTTATGTTGGCTTATAGCTGTGAGAGGAAGACTATGGTGGCAGGTGAAGGCATTGTATGAGCAGAGTCTGGATATTACTTCTACCAAAGAAAAGAAGAGCAGGACAGTGAGCTGAATTCTGATAAGGGGGAGCTAGCTATAACACCCCTAAGCCTGTTCCCATTAAAACACCCCCACCAGCAAGGCTCCACCTCTCAAACTGCCATCGGCTGCAGACCAAGCCTTCAAATCACATGAACTTATGGGGGACATGAGATTCAACCACTACAATACATGCACATGAATATATATATATAATATTTTTATTTATTTGAAAGCAACAGAGAGAGAGAGAAAGAGGCAGAGAGAGAAAGAGAATGGGCATGCCAGGGCCTCCAGCCACTGCAAACAAACTCCAGATGTGTGCACCCCCTTGTGCATCTGGCTAACATGGGTACTGGGGAATCAAGCCTCAAGCTGGGGTCCTTAGGCTTCACAGGCAAGTGCTTAACCACTAAGCTACCTCTCCAGCCCATGAATATGTATTTTCTTGCTGAAGGAAACAAGCAAGTCTAAATAAAATCAAACTGTCAGAAAACCTCAAATACATTCACAGAAAGGAACCAAATTTACATAAATATAATGATGAAAAATGATAATATTGACATAATGTTGGATATTCATACATATGATAAAATCATTATATTTTAGCTAAAGCTTAGAATTATTTTTGTTGCATACTTATACAAAGATATCTAGTATGAATTTAGATTTTTAATATTTATTTTACTTTATTTGAGAGAAAGAGTCAGAGAGAGAGAGAGAGAGAGACAAAGAGACAGAGACAAAGAGACAGAGACAGAGAGAACGGGAGTTCTAGGGTCTTCTGTCACTGCAAATGAACTCCAGGTGCACACACAACTGTATGCATCTGACTTATGTGGGCTCTGAGGAGTTAAATCTGGGTCCTTTGTCTTTGCAGGTAAGCACCTTAACTGCTAAGCCATCTCTCCAGTCCCTTAATTATTTAAAAAAATATATTTTTATTTATTTATTTGCAAGCAGATCAAAGAGAGACAGAGAGAAAAAGAGTGGTCATGCCAGGGCCTCAAGCTGCTGCAAACAGACTCTTTATGCATCTGGCTTTAGGTGGATACTGAGGAATTGAACCTGGGTCATTAGGCTTTGCAGGCAAGCGCCTTAGCTACTGAGACTTCTGTCCAGCCCAAATTTCAAGTTTTGCTGGCAATTAATTTTCGTAATGGCATGCAGCCTATGGATTCTTTTTCTTAACCTTCAAATACAAGAAACACAAAATCCACAAAAAAAATCACTGGGGCAAAAAACCTCAAGTGAGGAAAATGATGCCCTCATGGAAAGGGTTGCTTTTAGAAACCAACGTGGACTATGTTGGGTTGGCAGGTTCTCTGCTCTCACTGCAACAAGTGCGAATGGGGATTAAGAATAAATCTGTTTAGCATCTTTCATTTGCAATCTTTATGACTCTCAACAAGTTCACTAACTTCTCATAATGAACTTACCTGAAAATGAAATAATACTTAGTGTTGTGAGAATTTAATGAGATAATGCCCACAAAAAGCATTATCAAATGCCAATCACAAGAGAAGTCTTGTCAAAGAGAAACTGTACTGGCTACTTATTGTTTATTTTATTTTAAATATTTTGTTTGCATTTACTTATTTATGAGAGAGAGAGAGAGAGAGAGAGACAGAGGCAGAGAGAAAATGCGTACACTAGGGCTTCCAGCCACTGCAAATGAAGTCCAGATCCATGGGCCACCATGTGCATCTGGCTTATGTGGGATCTGGGGAATCGAACCTGAGTCCTTAGATTTCACAGGCAGGCAAGCACCTTAACCGCTGAACAATCTCTCCAGTCCTTTTATTTATTTCTTTTTGTGTGTGTTAGTGTGATTTTGTATTAAAATCATACCACTAAGAGACCACTAATAATAGAAATTTTGAATAAATATGAGTAGACAAGAAATACAGATTGAAACAAGAATTAGAAATAGTTCAGAAGACAAACAGAAATGACTTGGGTTGAGATGACGCACAAGCAAGCCAAACCAGGATGGAGGTAGTGAAGGAGCTGGTGTTTAGAATCATATCTAAGGACTGCCAGTGGTAGCCCACCTTCTGCCTTGCAAGATTCAGCAGACTCGGCCAACCCCTTGACATCGCTGCAGGTGAAAATTCGCATTGTTGGCAAACAAGGAACCCTCTGTATTTCAGCACCCACAGGCAAACATCGTCTATGTCTTTTCTTCTTTCCTCAACAATGTTAGACTGGCAATGTATGAAACCTTGGAAATGTGTCACTACACTAGAAAGAACTCCAGTCTCAGGGAAGAAAGCAATCTTGTTTCTGAACTGCATATACTAAGTCCTCTTCTTCCCAAGCTGGGCAACACTTTGGACTAATAATCTAAAATGAACAGGAAGCGCTACAGGACTGTGAATAGGTGAAAATAAAGGCTTCTTTGGGCTCAAGGGGTCTATTACAATGGAAGCAGCTTATAACATGTATGTCAAAGGTTTCTTCCTAAAATAGGAGCCTCTGGAAGACATTTTATTTTATTTTATTTTATTTTTAATTTTTTGTTTATTTTTATTTGTTTATTTGATAGTGACAGAGAGAGAAAGAGGCAGATAGGGAGAGAAGAGAGAGAATGGGCGCGCCAGGGCCTCCAGCCACTGCAAATGAACTCCAGACGAGTGCGCCCCCTTGTGCATCTGGCTAACGTGGGTCCTGGGGAATCAAGCCTCAAACCGGGGTCCTTAGGCTTCACAGGCAAGCACTTAACCGCTAAGCCATCTCTCCAGCCCTGGAAGACATTTTAAAAGCTACTGTTTGTTTGCTTGTTCTTATATGACAGAACCTTCCTCAAATATTTCTGGCTATTTCTTACCATCTCCAAACTCCTCTCCATATGGAAACGCCTCAGGATATTAGCTTCTTCAATATAGGTGAAGGATATAGTTTTCAGTGTATAATCTGCAAGTGCCCAAGACAACTCAGATTGAAACGTTGATAGGAGAGAAGGATCAAGGTGAACAAGTCAATCCAAATCAAGTTTGATGTCTGTCACTTATTTAGGGCATGCACAGAATTATACAATTTAAGACATAGGAAAATGATAATGTCATAAACCCAAAAGAAATAAAAGGAAAAGGAAAAAAAAAACCATGCCAAGAGAAACTTATATCCAAATAAGGTACATATTTTAATATATTTTGAGTTATGAGATAAAAGTGTCCTAATGCGGGCTGAAGAGATCACTCAGTGGTTAAAGACACTTGCTTGCAAATTCTGATGGCCTGGGTTTGATTCCCTAGTACCTAATAAAGGCAGGTTCACAAAGTGGCACATGCATGTGGAGTGTGTTTGCAATGGCAAGAAGCCCTGATGTTCTCTCTCTCTCACTCTCTGTCAGCTTGAAAACAGCACACTAAAAAATGGCGCAATTGAAGTGTTCTTTTTCTTACAAAAGGAGGTTTATTTTGGCTTACAGGCTCGAGGGGAAGCTCCATGATGGCAGGGGAAATGATGGCATGAGCAGAGGGTGGACATTACCCCCTGGCCAGCGTCAGGTAAACAATAGCAATCGGAGAGCATGCCAAACACTGGCAAGGGGAAGCTGGTTATAACACCCATAAGCCCACCCCCAGCAAGGCACTGCCTCCAAGAGGTGTTAATTCCCAAATCTCCATCAGCTGGGAACCTAGCATTCAGAACACCTAAGAATGGGGGACACCTGAATCAAACCACGACACACACACACACACAAAACCCAAAATTAACCCCCACCAAAAAGAAATGTAAATGCAGAATCAAAAGAACTCTTATCCAAAGGGCCTTTGCTTACACCTTAAACACACCAGAGTCCTTTCTGAGAAGGGTTCATTAGCCTAGGTCTGGAAGACAGGGCTGTGGTAGGTGCGGTACAGCCATGCGTATGTACCCCCAAGGACTTGCCAGTGAAGGAGAAAAGCCATCTGTTTGGTTCTGGAAGCCACCACCAAGGAGAAATCACTTCGTGCTATTTGTAGCCACTTGGGTTTTTCTATACTTTCTAGGTCTGGCTTCTACATACATATTTATTTGAATTTTTAAAAAAGGTTCCATTGTTAGTTTGAAAATCGCAGTTCAAGACAGACGAGGATGGGAGGAGAAGGGGAGGGGGAAGGAGGAAGCCAGCCGAGAACACTGGAGCATTGCTGGGAAGCAAGCCTGCTGCCCGTGCGGACCCACTGCATCACCGCACAGTGAGTTTATCCAGGAGGCATGTTTTGTGTTGGGGCGGGTTTCTCCTGGCTCTGCCTCCCAGTGCCCTAGGTGCGTTGGGATGACTTTGTATCTGACCTTATGTGGGTTCTAGCGCTCTGAACTCCAAATGAGGAATTCTAACTGGCAGGCTTGTGGAAACAAGCACCTTTATTCATGGAGCCATCTCCCAGCCTCTAGAAGCTCATTTTCCTAAAGCTCCCCAGGGCTTTCCAAACGTAGCTGGGGAAGAGAAGATCAAAATTTCTCCTGACAGGACTCAAACAACAAACTAACACGGATTGCCGAAGATCAGTGAGGAATGGCAGGTCTGACACCCTGGTTACCTAGATGAAAATACTCGGGGTCCAGGTTGGAAACCAAACGATTTTCAAAACCTGGAGCATGCTATGAAGGTTGACAATGTTGGTTCAGACAAAAAAGGCATCTACCACTAAAATGGCTTTTTCTTCACAAGGCCCAGGCATTCGTGGTTTGTTTCTGGACGAGAGATGATGGACTACGCATCGGTCCCCAGCTGGAGGAAAGGAGTGCGGGGTGACTGTCTGCAGTCTTGTCTCTTCGCTGCCCACTGCAGGATCTCTTTGGTTCTCCAAGTCTTATGGCGAGAGCAACACATGAAGGCCAACAGGAGGCAGGTGCCTAACGTACCCCAGTGCCTAGGGGTAGCTGAGGGCGCATGCTGGTACTTTTGCTACCACTCAGGCTCCCACACTGTGGCTTATGACAAATAAAACGTTGGGGGCTGGATATATGGCTTAGAGTTTAAGACGCTAGCCTGCAAAGTCAAAGGACCCAGGTTTGATTCCCCGGGACCCACGTAAGCCAGATGCACACATAGTGGTGTATGTGTCCGGAGTTTGCTTCCAGTGGCTAGAGGCCCTGGTGTGCCCATTTCCTCCCCACCCTCCGCCCTCTCTATCTACCCCTTTCTCTCAAATAAATAAATAAAAATAATTTTAAGAAATGTGGATCAACTGGATTTGTCTCTCACATGTATTCATCCAATTTATCCCTGGATATTTATTCTAAACCCACGAGTCGGCATCATATTGGTTAACAGAAAATTGTCCTGACATATGCAGTAAAAGGAAATTGATAATGTTTTTGAATCAATTACCACATATAAATTCAGCCACGTGTGAGTCCAACACGTTATGACAAGCGATTTGATGAGAATATATGATGAACTGAGTGTTTCCTGCCTGTGGGTTGTTAGGCCCCTGCTGCTTGGAGCGCACAGCCTTCATCTTGGGGTCGTGTGTTTACCAGGCTCTTACTGTCACATGGGAATGATGACAGAATGAGGCACCCTGGTACAAGAAGTCTCGGGAAATCACAAAGCCCTTGGACATGAACTTTAGCAGGGTGCGCTCCTGCTGTGGTGCCTTTCAGACCCAAGGCCCGGTCTCCAGAGCAGAGACTGCCTCAGAGGGCCATGGCGCCCAGGTGGAGCTGGGCAGGGACGGTCTCAGGGCCTGAGGGCTCCAGCTGTCCCCAGACCTACCCTAACACAGCCCCCTTCTCCGTGTAGCCTAGTTCCTGCAGGACAGTCCCAAGCCTTGAGAGCAAGTGGTACATCTCTCATTCCCCAAGGACATAGGGGTAGGAAAAGCCGACTTTCTCTTCCTTATTCTGTGGTGATTGAGGCTGGACCTTGAAGAGGAGGACAGCCTGGCTCCTGGCCCAAGCTGTGAGTCGGACTGTACGGTAGAGCTTTCAAGATCTTAGTCTTCAGTAAACAGAGCTGTTATGCTCCACGTCTGGATGTGTCTCCCTCTTCTGCTGGACAGTCTGTAGTTTCCATGGATATGGGTTTTTCCTTGGAGGCCCACAACCAAAGGAGGATTTAAGTAAATCCTGATGGGTCAACATTTGCATAAAGCAGAAAAGAAAGTGAGTGATTGAGAGAGAGAAAGAGACACACAGAGAGAGAGACAGAGAGAGAGAGAAGGAAAGAGGCGCACTTTCTTAAATAACTACAAAGAAATACATAAATAGTTGACAAACAATGACAAAAACTCCAGGATTTCCTTTCCAGAACCTAGAAGGACACACATTCTAAACAAATGTTCAGAACTAGAAAGACGAGGTCTAGTAACAGCTTTTATTGCAGCAAGTTAAGATGATGGTGTTTCCCCTTTGAGTGTTTTGGACAATATAGAATTACATTTTTTTTTCTCTTGCCAGTGCTTATTTTTCAGAATGCATCTTGATTTGCCATTGGTAAGATGTGTCCTATTCCAGTATATAAATTAATCTGTGTACCTGTTTCTGTCTGACACCAGAGATTTGGTGACATTTGGTAATGTTTGGAAGATGGGTAGATTAAATAAAGAAGGCTAATAAAAGGAAAGAAAAGCTGGGCATGGTGGCACACAGCTTTAATATCAGCACTTGGAAGGCTGAGGTAGGAGAATCCCTGTGAGTTTGAGAGGAAGTAGGCAGTTAGGGTGATGGGGCCCCTGAAAGTAAAAAACCTGGAAAGTCTGCACTTGCTAGATCTGACTTCTTATCTGTTGCCAAGTTCCCTAGACCTGTTTTTTTTTCCACAGAAGTGTCCTTTATATATTTAAATATTATTTAGCAAAATAATAACTAATGAGGCTATTAAATGAGCTGAATACTATCAATGTTCTAATTTATCCACATAAATATCTGATCATGGTAATCATGAATTTATTGCAGATTAGAAATTATGGCCTTCAACAGACATGCCTGAGTGTTAGAAGGCAAAGACTGTCAGGGACGATTATGACACTAGAAAGGAAAACGCTAGTCTTAATTCCATGCATTTGCACTCAAATGTACACCTATTTTTATAGTGGACCTGACTTTAAAATGACTCAGATACATAATAAATTGCTGGAAATTCTGAAAGAATCTCACAAATTAAGTGCACTACTTTTAGCGACTCAAGTCAGGGACTATTAAATATTTTCTCAAATACACCAGTGCATGAACCATTTCCATTTCCCTCTCTCATGTCAAATTAAACCTCATTATTTGTATATATGATGTGTTGAAATAATGACATCATTACTTAGACATTCAGAAACCTGTCTAATTTACCATAGCCAACTGTGCCAGGTGCTCACTTCTCCTTTCCTGCTGATTCACTCAAATAACTGGATTTCGTGTGAAAGAAAGAACATCTAATAGTTTCTTCAATCTCAGTTGAGCTAGCAAGGAATGACTGAGTTCAGAGCAGATCTACATTCAGGAATATGGGGCAAACACATCCCCAACATTTTTTTAAGGTTTCAGACGTTTTTAATTATTATTTTTTTATTAAATAGAAACTTTGCATGGGCACTTCCTATGCTGGTACCATCATTTCCCTCCTCACGGCCCCCACTGCACTGAGGGCCATCCTTGGGATTGCTAGTACTGTAGGCATTGAGTTGTGAGAGCAGCAGTCTGTCCTGTGGAGACATAGTCCTCCCCACAACGACAGACTGCTGATCTCCAACATTTAAAAGCAAATGAAGTGGATCTCCAAACTCTAAAGGAGAAGTAATCTCCTTCATTTCCTTGTACCAAAGTGGAAGAGAATGATTTCCTGAAAACCGTTAGCACCTGCTTCTCACATGCTACCAGGAATGAGCAGACCTTACATTGCAAAGTAAAAGAATAAGGTTTCTTTCATGTTCTTGTCACATATAGTTTAGAAATTAGTCATCATTTAAACATCTAAACAGAGGAAAAAATTCACACATTTTCATATCAGAAAATGTCTTGAACTTTCCTTGCCAAAAGCAGAACAATAATAATGTTTTAGAGTTCACAATTCCCACTTTCGAATAACATTTAATGAGTCTTGAATAGGTTCCAAGTGCCAAGGTAGGCCGACGATGTACAGTTATCGAAATCTGTAAGACAAGGTTCTTTAATTTCAAAATCTTGGAACCAGCGGGGATAGTAGGATAGGTAAGCGAGGGTGAAGTAATTCTTCAAAAATTAGTCAATGATGCTTTAGAGTGGATTGAAAGAAAGGAATTTATATCTGGTGGACTAAATTGCAGGTGGCTCCATGAAGAAGGTAACATTTTATGTGATCAACTTGCTGAATACTTTTGGAATTTCGGGCTAGAAAGAAAAGTGATTTCAAGACAGGAAAATGGAGTGTATTTTGTTGCAGTTGAGAGGATTGTCCCGCTGACTATTCATATGTGTCATGGGATGAAGGATGAGGCAAGGCATGCATAATTTCTAAACCTGGAGAAATACAGGCTCTTACAGACACTAGATTAATTAAAGATAAGTTATTGGAGACAAAGGTTAGAACAGTGTAAGTTCTATCGCTTTGGTGTATCTTTTGTTTGTTTGATTTAAGATGGCCTCTCACTATTTAAGCCAGGCTGGTCTTGAACTTGTGATTACTAAGCTTTTATCTGTCTTTTAAGAGCTGGGATTTTAGGTATAGGCAGTATTGTTCAGCAATGGTGTTTCATTGGTTTACTATAGGAAGTAGGTAAAAAATCATTTTGATAATGCCCATGGATAGATATTAATGGAGCTAATGAGTTGACAACAAATCTACAAATCCTTGACTCCCACACCATCACAATCCCTCATATCTCAGCCTTGTTAGACAAAACTGTTCCTTCTTGAGAAAACATGTTCCCTCGTGTGTTGACTTATTTGCATGCTGTCTGTACAAATTAGCCATTACAACACAATTGCATTTCCCTAAAATCTACACATTAAAATGGCATGTGTTATTATAACTTACTCATCTGAGTTTTGGATGGGGAGTCAGCTAATCTAGACTGCACTAGGCTGATGTCAATTTGCTTCAGTCATGCATTTGCAGGCTTGGTGAGGGAACTTAACTGTGCTGATGCTATTCTGTGCATCTTTTGTTTTGCTTCTAACACCACTGAACTATTCTGGGAATATCTTTCTCTCAAATCATAGTGATTGACTATGACAAATAATCACTGGGTCCTTTTAAAGCTAATCCTTAAACCACAAAGCCACGCGGTGTTAGGAGTGGGATAGAGAGCTGAAACTTGCGACTTTAATGAAAGTTCCTTGTGCTGACCTCATATCTGTAGCAACTACGTATCAATAGCATACAACTTTCTTGAACAAACTTTGGTTTTGAGCTTTGCTGCCATTTCAGTATATTTCCGTCTGCAGATGTGGGGCCGGCGTCCTACTTCCACAGAATAAGGCTTCAGATACGAAGACAGCATGAGATGCTGTAGAAAGAAACTTGGATACTTCTGGAGAGATCAACTCTGCATACCTCTCCTCAAAATCCTCCCCTTATACCTTCCATTGACTTATTGGCCAGGGAAATACCCAATACCCCTCCAACATAATAGACCATTGCCGAGGCCCTTGGTTTTCCAACAGGAATAGATGGAAGGCCCTGTTGCTGAAGATTCCCCATGCTTGGGCTTCAAGGTCACTGAGCAATCTTGCTGGAGCTGAGCTGCATGCAGTTCTGTGGGAGAGAGACAAATCACCAGTAGAGATAAATGGCAATGGACTTTGCAAGCCTTTAAGCTTGGCCAGCCATGCCAAATGAGCCAACATGTGTGATAGTGGAATGTCTATTATAGGGAAAAACAACTGCTTTCTAATTGGACCGGGGGCCGACTCCATGGGAGGGAATACTTGCCTGCTACTGAAAACATATGGTGAGGGAAAGTCATGAGTCCTAGGAGTGTAACACCTGCTGGTGTCTGGCTAAATGCATATGTTACACTCACCCAACTGCCTGATAAGCACTTCTCTTAAAGTTCATACCTATGTGTTAATGCTACTCTCACTTCTTATTCGAGAAGCTTCTCTTCTCAGATGGTAGTGACCTCTGGGATGACACCTTAATGCTGAAAAGAAGTGAGAGAGGAGTACTTACTCAGCACTGAAACATATCTACCACACCTTGCAAGGCTCAGAGTCCATTGCAGAAAAGGTTGTGGAAAAAATGTAAGAGCCAAAGGAAGGGTAGAACTCCTTTAAATGCACTCTTCCAGACACAAAGTGGCCTGAATATACATGACCTCAGAGTGCCTGGCACTATCTACACAAGACCATCATAATAGGAGGAAAAGATGATGACATCAAAATAAAAGAGACTGATTGAGAAGGGGAGTTTCAATTTAATACCTGCCATGATGAGCTCACTTTTTCTTTTTTTTTTGTGAAAAGTAGTGATCCATTGCAGGCCCCTCTCACTCTCAGGGCTTCCATTGAGGAATCTTAGGTAATTCTGATGGATTGCCTTTGTACGTAGTGAGCTGTTTCTCTCTTGCTGCTTTTACAATGCTCTCTTTGTTTTCATTGTTAAGAGTTTTAACAATGATGTGTCTTGGAGAGTTTCTTCTTTGGTCCTGTCTGTTTGGTGCTCTGTGTTCTTGTATCTGGGTGGGCCTCTCTTTTGCAATATTGGGAAGTTTTTCTTCCATAATTTTGTTGAATATGTTCTCTATGCCTTTGGCTTGGATTTCTTCCCCTTCTGCTCCAGATGTGTGATTGTTCTAGGGTATCCCACAGTTCTGTTTTCATGATTTTTTTGAACTTAGCAAAGTTTTTGTACTTTTCTGTCTTGCCTTTCAGCTCAGAGGTTCTGTCTTGCACATGGGTGACTCTGTTGGAAAGGGGTTCTAGAGATGTTTTTACAACCTCTATTTGATTTTTGTTTTCTTTTATGTTATTTTGCATCTCTTTCTTGTGATACAATTTCAGTTGAAGGTCTGATTTTCTTGATGCTTCCTGGAATTCATTCTTATATTTGATCAGGTCTTCATTAAGCTTAATCTGCTGGCTATTGAGATCTTCTATTTGTTGACTCTCCTTCAATTTATTTATACCTTTTTTGAGGCTTCTTTGCTTTTTTTTTTTTTTTCCCAATTAGCTTAAGCGTAGTGACAAAAGCTGAGTGCTCTAAGGGACAATTCTACTCAATTTCATTTGTGTGATTATTGGTGTTTTGATCCTTTGCTTTCAGTTCAGCAATTCTTTTGATCAGAGTCACATAGCTTATTATTATTATTTTTTCATTTGTGGATTGAATTTATGTTGTTTTCTCTATGATTTCATTGGTGGTTTCCATTGTGAGACTAGGTATCTTGGAGATCTCTCAGTTTTCTAACTTTTTTTTTTGCTTTGTGGTCCACCCATCTTAGGAAAAAGTCTTATTTTTTTGATGAGGAAGCCAGTATGTGTCCTGGTAGGATCTTCAGTGAGTGTCTGTTTTAATTGTAAACCAGATTGTTGTAGGACAGGGTTGTAACCACAGATGTGCAGATTGTGCCAGTACACCAAAGATATGTGGGGAACTGAGAAGTGGGGAGTTGGTAGCTCTGGCCTATTCACTCCACTTTCCCACATTCTTCAGCACAAGGAAACCAGGAGGCAGGAAGCTGGGGAGCCAGGGGCAAGAGGCCATCTCCCACAGTGGCCTATGCACCCTCTGGTTCAGGGGGACAGGGAGTTGGGGACCCAGGGACTGGTCAATTACAAAGCCAGAGCCAAAGGCCTGCTTCAGCAGCAAACATACAGGGGTCCTGCCACCCCAAACCAGCTACAGGGATAACGGGATCAGGGAACTGGAAGGTGGGAAGGAGCTGGGAGCTCTGGCCTACTCACTCCACACACGCACCTCTAAAAATATTTGTATATATTTGCAAGCAGAGAGAGGTAGAAAAAAGACTGACAAAGAGAATGGTATACTAGGGTCTCCAGCCATCGCCAATGGAACCTGTGCTTCTGATTTACATGGGTTCTAGAAAATCAAACTTAGGTTGTAAGGCTTTGCAGGCAAGTTCTTGAAACACTGAGCCATCTCTACAGCACCCCCTTCTCTCTTCTTACCTTTCTGCTGTCACTACCACCACCGTATGCATGTCTTATTTATTTCTATCCTACACTGTATGCATGTCTTATTTATTTCTATCCTACACTGTATGCATGTCTTATTTATTTCTATCCTACACTGTATGCACGTCTTATTTATTTCTATCCTACACTGTATGCACGTCTTATTTATTTCTATCCTACACTGTATGCACGTCTTATTTATTTCTATCCTACACTGTATGCACGTCTTATGTATTTCTATCCTACACTGTATGCACGTCTTATGTATTTCTATCCTACACTGTATGCACGTCTTATTTATTTCTATCCTACACTGTATGCACGTCTTATTTATTTCTATCCTACACTGTATGCATGTCTTCTTTATTTCTATCCTACACTGTATGCACGTCTTATGTATTTCTATCCTACACTGTATGCACGTCTTATTTATTTCTATCCTACACTGTATGCATGTCTTCTTTATTTCTATCCTACACTGTATGCACGTCTTACGTATTTCTATCCTACACTGTATGCACGTCTTATTTATTTCTATCCTACACTGTATGCATGTCTTATTTATTTCTATCCTATCTTAGGAAATAAGAGACTTCCAATAAGTCTCCATTTTTGTAGTTTTGCCTCTTTAAATACAGTCTAATGTAAAGACAGTTTCTCAAAATTGATATTCCTATGATATTTCCTTCTCCAAAATCTTCAATAGCTCTTAATACTCTGTCTACTTAAAAAATAATCTTGGGCTGGAGAGATTGCTTAGTGGTTAAGGCACTTGCCTGCACAGCGTAAGGATCCAGGTGCAATTCCCCAGTATCCACATAAAGCCAGATGCACAGGTGGTGCATGTGTCTGCAGCCTGTTTGCAGTGTCCACATAAAGCCAGATGCACAGGTGGTGCGCGTGTCTGCAGCCTGTTTGCAGTGGCTGCAGCCCCTGTCAAGCCTACTCCCTCTCCATCTCCCTCCTTATCTCTCTATCTCTTTTTCAAAGAAATTCAAAAAATGAAATAATTCTTTATCATCCTTCAAATTACAACAATCCAGGACTCAAATAATAAAGAGTGAAGTTAGCAATACCTCTTGCTGGTATAAGTGCAGAAAGACTCACATCTCCAATTCCCCTACCTTGAGAAAGATAATTTGTGCAGTATCCCGGTGGAAACCTTTGGCTCTGTAAAATTAATTTTGCCCTACAGTGTAACAAATTCAACTTTTTCACCACTTGGAAGTACTTTTCATTTCAAATGTCCTTTCTCAGAATTTTGTCAGACTTTCTATTGAGTACTGAGCAGATTCTGTTGCCAAACCTGCCCTATGGCTACTTCCCTTCTTGCCTCCCATAATGCCAATGCTATTTTAAAGTTGTGTCCCACTGGGGCTGGAGAGATGGCTTGGTGGCTAAGCGCTTGCCTGTGAAGCCTGAGGACCCCAGTTTGATGCACAAGGGGGCGCACACATCTGGAGTTCATTTGCAGTGGCTGGAAGCCATGGCACACCCATTCTGTCTCTCTCCTCTCTCTCTCTCTCTCTCTGCCTCTTTCTCTGTCGCTGTCTAATAAAAATAATAATAAGAAAAAATTTTTAAAAATGTTGTGTCACATTGTATGAGTCTAACCAAAGATGCTGTTTAATGCACAGGACTTGTTCTCACCTCAAGTGAGGATAAGTCTGGTTGGTAAAACATGGTTTTATATATAAAAGTAAAATAGTACTACTGCAAGATGACACACTTAGTAGAATATGCTAAAATGTTGCCACCTCAACAGTGATGTTCATAAAAATAATCATAAGCTTCTTGAGAACTATTTCCCTTTGATTACTATTCTAAATGCATCATACTGGGTCTAAGCCAAAAGCTGAAAAATACCCATAGTGGGCTGGGTGTGATGCTCATACCTTTAATCCCACCATTTGGGAGACATAGCTAGGAGGATTGCTGTGAGTTCAAGGCCACCCTGAGAGTATATAGTGAATTCCAGGTTAGCCTGGGCTAGAGGGAGACTCTACCTTGAAAAACCAACCAAACAAGCAAATACACATGATGTATGAGTGATCAAAAGAAAGGATGTGGGCTAGAGAGGTGGCTCAGCAGTTAAGACACTTGCCTGAAATACCTATGGACCGGGGTTTGATTCCCCAGTATCCACATAAAACAGACATACAGAGTGGTGCATACCACTGGAATTCGCAGCAGCTCAAAGCCCTGGCACATCCATTCTCTATCTGCCTCTCTTTCTCTCTCTCTTTCTCTCTCATACACACACACACAAATAAATAAATATTTTAAAATAAAGGATTATGCTCAGGTGGTCAGATGTAACTAAGATCAAATACAGATAAGAGAGAATCAGTTGGCTTATCCCTGAACTAATGTGTAGCCCAGGGCACTTTGTGGCATTCCCCCCATTTATTATAGTCTCATCATCCAAAATAATTGAGGTTTTTTTTTTTTTTTCCCTCTGTTATATTCTCCAAAATAACAGTTGAGGGCCAGAGATGCATAAATGAAAGATTCTAGTTCACAATGAATACCTCTCACATAAATGTATGCATTGGGGTCAATCCCTGAGACTCACGAGTGAGCAAAGACTGGCGTCCTCTCATTGCAGGAAGCTAACCTGAGTACGCTCAGGCACAGAGCTAGGGCGGCAGCCGTGTGTGTGTGTCTGGCTCCAAGTGTCTCTCTCTCTCCCTTCAGTCTCTCACAGGCAGATGCACAGTCTACGATATTGTACTTATTCACATATACTGTACTGGCCAGGTTTTCTTTTCAATTTCTTTATTTGTTTGCAAGCTGAGAGATAGAGGCAGAGAGAGAGAGAGAGAATGGGTATGACAGGGCATCCAGCCACTAAAGTTGAACTCCAGATACATGCACCACACTGTGCATCTGGCTTACTTGGGTGCTGGAGAATTGAGCCCAGGTCCATGGGCTTTGCAGGAAAGTCCTTAACTGCTAAGCTATTCTCTCTCCGGCCATGGTCAGATTTTTTTTTTCTTTCTGTGACAACAAATGTGAGAAAAAAAACTTAAAGAAAAGTTTATTTTGCCTTCAGGTTTCAAAGGTTTCAGCCCATGGTCCTCCTATTCCATTGACTCAGGCTTGTAGTGAGACAGAAAGCCATAGTGACAAGAGCAAAAGCAAAGCAGATCACATCAAGACATCCAGGGAACAAAAATCAACTCGGGAGGGGACAGAAACAAAGGTGGATCTTTCTGAGACATTCCTCCTGGGACATATTTCCTTCAACTCAGCTCTCTCTTATTTACTACCACCTGCCAATGAGGCTACTATCTCCATGAGCTGAAAAATATACTTTAAAAATATTGTATTTTTATTTATTTGAGAGAGATGAGAATGGAATAAGAGAGAGAGAAAGACAGAGAGACACAGAGGAAAGTAAGAGAGAGGGCATAGCAGGGCCTCCAGCGGTTCCAAATCAACTCTAGATGCATGCACTACCTTTGCATCTGCCTTAAGTGGGTCCTGGGGAATTGAACTTGGGTCCTTTAGATTTGATGGCAAGTGGCTTAAACACTAAGCCATCTCTCCAGCCCCCATGACTCTATTTTAGTCATCATTTTACTAGTCTACTGTCAATATTAGAACCCACGTAATGCGATATTACCAATGGAAAGATCCACCACTGGGGTCTCAGCTTCCAAATCATGAGTCTTTCGGGGGTGGGGACACAATTCCTATCAAAACCATAATACTACAACAGCTTTGTATATATATTTTTTCTTTTCTTCTTTCTTGCATTCAATTTGTTGACAAGACAATGGGTCATATTGTGATTTTTCTTTTTCTAGTTTCCACTCTTTGATCTACTCTCAGTATTTAAAATCTCATTGCTATTGCCCCCTCTGTCTTTGCCCACCTGGATTCATATTGAAATAGCTTCTTTCTACCATTTCAGTTGAGGTTAGGAAAGGACAGAGCACACACTCATACACACCTTTTTTTGAGGTAGGTTCTCACTCCAGCCAAAACTGACCTGGAATAATGTTTTTAAATAAATTTTATTTATTTATTTCAGAGAGAAAGAGGGATAGAGAGATAGAGAGAGAGAGAGGGACAGATTGGGTGTGCCAGGCCCTCTAGCTACAGCAAACGAACTCCAGATGCATGTTCCCCTTGGTGCATCTGGCTTATGTAGGACCTGGAGAATTGAACCTGGGTCCTTTGGCTTTGCATGCAAGCACCTTAGCAACTAAGCCATCGCTCCAGCCCTGGAATAATGTTTGTAAGGTTTATTTATTTTGCAACATGAACAAGGACTGCATTCTTGTCCATGGCTGAAGAGTATCCTGTCATGCATGACAGCAACTTGTTTTTCCTGTGCCTTTCAATGTAGGCTTCCATTGTTCCCACCTTTTGGCTATTGTGAATTTTCCTATGAAAACACATGTTTACTAGTACCTGTCTTTAATTCTTTTGATCTATATACTTAGAAATGTATTTGATCATTATAGAATACTTCTATGTTTGACTATTTTTTTTTAACTTTTTAATTTTTATTAACATTTTCCATGATTATAAAATATATCCCATGGCAATTCCCTCCCTTCCCACCCCCTATGTTTAACTTTTTGATTACTCACTGTTTTCCATAGTGGCTTAGAAAGCATTTATATTTCCACTAGCTTGGGTTCCAATATTTTCCTCTTCTTGGAAAGTTTTGTTATTTTATGCCTTAAAAAATTATTAAAGTCAACCTAGTAGACATGGAACAGTGTGGTTGTAATTTATGTTTTTCTGATGTTTAATGATGCCAGGCCATTTTTCATGTGCATGCTGGTGATTTAGAAGAAATGTCTATTGACGTTACTTGCTTACTTTTATGTTGAGTTTTCTGTCTGTGGGAACTAGATTTAGCTAGAGCCTACGTGGGAGAACATAATGTTAAATGTGCATGAATTTTACAAGTGAGTTTCTGTCATGTGTGGTAGCTAAGTATTGAACATGGTAGGAATAATTTATACTGCAAAAAAAAAAAAATAAAAAGAAAGAAAGAAAAAAAAAACCCTACAAGTGCTATAAAATAGGCCTATTCCCAACATACACCAAAGAAAAAAGAAAACCAGTGGAAAATATCTATTAGCATGACACTGCTGAGAAAAATAAAATAGACTAAGTGTTGTTACCCACTGAATTTCTTGAAGTTGAAATAATTGAGTTTTACGACTCTGCAGAGCTGAGTCCTGACACTCACATGACGCATCAAATAAAGTGGCACATCAAAGGCGCATCACACACCGAGTGTGTGCCAGGCACGGGAAGCATCACTCTTTCCCTTGTCATAACAACACAGCAGTTAGACAGCATAGTACCTATACTGCTTCCAGGACTGGAGTCCATGTGCTGTCTCCGTGAGAGATCAGACTTGAGCTACCAACTCGCCTCTATCTTTGACAGCTTGCATATCTTTTATTATGAGTAGATAAAATTTTCCTTCTGTTTATTTGTCTGGACGAGCTCCTTTAAAAATAAATAGCAGAATAAAATTTAAATGTCAGGCATAATGCATGTAACTTTAACTTTTGGCAGGCGTTTCTCTTCGGGATTATATATAATCTTGTTATTATATATAATTAGATAATACTTCAAGATTAATGTCTGAACATTATTGATACTTTTTCACTCTCATTTCCTCATCAGTGCAGTGAATCGTTGGATTAAAGAACACTCTAGCACCTAGGCAACATGGTTTCATGAGTTTAGGCAAAAGCTTATTTTAAAATGATTCTATTAGAACTATCAGCCCTACATACTTTTAAATTTTATATTGTTTATAAAAATGAATTTGGGGGCTGGAGAGATGACTTAGTAGTTAAAGTGTTTGCCTGCAATGCCTAAAGACTCGGGTTCTATTCCCCAGTACCCACATAAGCCATACACACAAGGTAGCACATGCATCTGGAGTTCATTTGCAGTGACTAGAGGCCCCGGCATGCCCATTTTCTCTCTCTCTCTGTCACTCTTTCCTGCTTTCTCTTGCTCTAAAATAAATTTTAGAAAAAGCAAAAAACCTTGAAGAGTGCTTTGGATTTGAAAACCTGACTGCTGATCAGCTTGCATAACCCCAAATTACTTGAATCACTTCACCATCAAATGAGTAATAGTCACAGTCATGGCAATTACCACAGTCCTTCTCAAAGTTGTTATGAGGATAAATGTATTAATGTATGTGACTTGCTCCACACCGCATGTGGCATGTTACGACCTATGCGCCACATTAAAAGGTTTGGGTTTGGGTTTGGGTTTGGGTACTGTGCCTTCCCCGGATCCATGAGTCAGGTTGGGTTCTTATTGTACTGGCACTACTAAGGTGCCATCTTAGAGTAGGGTCCCAGTAGCAGGCCTTTAAGTTAAGGGGGAACTTCCTTTGGAAGTGAATATTGGTTTCCTGCAGTGAGATTTTGCAGAGGTAACTTACAAAAGCCTGTACCTGACATCTACTTGCCACCATGCTTCTGATGTGACAGATCATGAGGACCTAACCCAGGGCAAAACCAAGGGGCCATGTGATATCAGAGTTAGAGAATAAATATCTTTATAAAATAATTCTGTCCCAGGTACCAAAAACTAATTCAAGTAGTTGTTGTTTCTATGGGTCTGTGATTTATTGTGTTTTTGGTGAAAAGGTAAAACTATAACTATTATCACTGAGCAAATAATTATTGCATTTTATTCAATAACTTAGCATTGGGAAAAATCAATGTACAATTTTAGAGCAAATTAGAACTTACTTGCCAAAAGAGGCAATAATATTTTTGTATACAGATATAAAAATGATTGTTGACATGCCATAAATATATTTAAATAATGCTTCAAAAGCAAGGTTGTTTTCCATAGTGTCTTCTGATTGCTTGATTGCCTCAGTTAAATAAGATTGAACTGAGATGACTTCACTTCAGTATGGAAATGATTAACCACAATTATCTTAAAATATACTGCATATGTTGGTTGCTCTAAATTATCTTGTTTTTCTTCATTATAATTTAATTGCTTTAGAGTGTATAGACTTATTTAAACTATGGATAACGCGGAACCATATGTATCTCAAGGACAGGGCAAGGAGGGTCTATGCTCTGGACTTGAAACCTGCAGTTTGATGGATGCAGCAGTTTGCCAGACGCATTCAGTGACTTCTCACAGGGTCATGTTCTATTTAATTATATCTCTGAATCATGACACAAACTTTAGCGAGGGTTTGGAAACTTTTGGAGTAGTAATCCCCCTTCATACACAGAGATTTGTTGAATAAACACCTGCCTTTCATCCAGAAGAACCATCCTACTGTGAATCTGAAGTCAAATGGATGATAATTAAATCTAATGGAATCAGGGCTGGAGGGATGGCTCAGCAGCTAAGGCACTTACCTGCAAAGTCAAAGGACTGAGGCTCAATTCCCCAGGACCCACATTAGCCAAATGCGTAAGGGGGCACACATGTCTGGAGTTTGTCTGCAGTGACTGGAGGCCCTGGCATGCCTATTTTTTTTCTATCTCTCCCTCCCTCCCTCTTTCTCTGTCAAATAAATAAATAAAAATAACATATTTTAAAAATCTGATGGAATCAATCAAATGGATGATGACTGAATGAACACTGTAGAGAGACTAATGCTCTGGAAAATGGCATGCAATGCTCTTTGGGGGGAGGAGAAAAGTGTTATAGCGTTTTCTTAGACTTATACTATTTATTTATTTATTTGTTTAACAGAGAAAGAAGGAGAAAGAGAGAGAATGGGTGCGCCAGGGCCTCCAGCCACTACAAATGAACTCCAGACATGTGCACTTCTTTGTGAATCTGGCTAATGTGGGTCCAGGGGAATCTAAACTGGTCCTTTGGCTTTTAGGCAAACACCTTAACCGCTAAGCCATCCCTCCAGCCTGACTTATACTTTTTTTTTTTTTAATTTTTTTTTGTTCATTATTTATTTATTTATTTGAGAGCTACAGACACAGAGAGAAAGACAGATAGAGGGAGAGAGAGAGAATGGGTGCGCCAGGGCTTCCAGCCACTGCAAACGAACTCCAGATGCGTGCGCCCCCTTGTGCATCTGGCTAACGTGGGACCTGGGGAACCGAGCCTCGAACCGGGGTCCTTAGGCTTCACAGGCAAGCGCTTAACCGCTAAGCCATCTCTCCAGCCCGACTTATACTTTTTTTGAGGCAAGCTCAATTGACTGTCTTTTCATGAGAGAGAGCTGGGGGGGGGGGGGATTGATATGCCAGGGCCTCCAGCCACTTCAATAGAGCTCCAGATGCTCCAGATCCTGCTCCGTCTTGTTCGCGTGTGTGACCTTGGGCGCTTGCGTCACTGCATCTGGCTTATGTAGTACCTGGAGAGACGAACGTGAGCCCTTGACTTTGCAGGCAAGTGCCTTAACCACCCCCATTGTTAGGCTTGTACTTTATGTCTTTTTTAAAAAAAAAATCAGAAGCAGCTAATATTCCCAACACCCTAATGAAAATATGTGTGTCAACATAGGGCCTATTGTTTAAAATGCATAAATTTTGGAACCAGATGGATCTTGGTTCTAGTCTAAGCTCTGTTGTACATCAGCCTTGTCATCCTGGGAAATTTTCCTAAAAGATGTGGGGGGAAATAAAATCTACCTCACAAAGTACTTGCAAGCATTAAATGATATAATAAATGGATAATGTGGTGGTTTGATTCAGGTGTCCCCCATAAACTTAGGTATTCTGAATGCTAGGTTCCTAAGCTGATGGTGATTTGGGAATTAATGCCCCCTGGAGGGAGTGTATTGTTGGAGGTGGGCTCATGAGTGTTATAGACAGTTTCCCCATGCCAGTGTTTGGCACACTCTCTTTTTGCTATGGTCCACCTTATGTTGGCCAGGGGGTGATGTCCATCCTCTGTTCATGTTGTCATTTTCCCTGCCATCATGGGGCTTCCCCCTCAAGCCTTTCAGTCAAAATAAACCTCTTTTTCCCCACAAGCTGCTCTTGGTTGGGTGATTTTTACCAGCAATATGAACCTCGCTGCAACAGATAATATAGCAAAAAAGTTGGAGATAAATTAATTCATAAACATTAGCTTAGACCTACACACAATGGCGTCAGTCAGTTTCTACTGTGGACAGGAGAGGGGTTTGAGGGGTCCTCTCGTACACTTGCTGTCAGAGGGGCAGTCCTTGTCTTCTGTGGCATAGTCACTGGTAAGTGACCGGGAAGAAAAGATGGGGGACAGAAGTACTGTGGGGTAAAGGGAGAGGGTAATGTGGGGTACATGTGATCACATTGAAATCATATATATATATATATATATATATATATATATAATAAAAATTTAAAAGGAAGTTAAAATTTAGATTCTCTCCCCCAACGATAAATTAATGTTGACATCTGCTATGTTTGTTAAGACGGCAAATGTTCTATGAAGGACCTAAGTCGAAGTCTTTACTCCATCCCAAGCTGATGAGGGGAAGTTGGGTGAGCACTGGGAAGGTGTGGATGGTGTGTGGGATGGATACCCCGCAGACAGCAGCAGTGAATGTGCGTGGTAAGCAATGGTACATGCCACAGTCACTTCTGGAACATTTCAGAATTATTCCTGAGGCCTGCTTTGAAAACACCAGTAGTGTCCTTCTCATAATTTTTACCTCCAGCCCACCGTCAATGCATCTACACCCGATGGTCTTTGTAGCTCTGATTATCTGCAGGATCCAAAAAGCTGCTGTATCATTCAGTGTCAGCTGGAAACCAGATGATGCTCCCACTGAAGCAGACGTGAGCCAAGTCGAAGTTGCCTGAAGGTGTGCTCCACCCTCCACCTCAAGACACCACAAGTGCAGAGGAGAGAGCGACCTTGCGTGTGCAGTGTTGTTGCACTGAGGAGATGGAATGCCAGGAAGGGTGCTGTCTGCTCGGATGCCACAATCTAAAACTATAGTCACCCAATCTTTAAAAATAAACTTCCTCTGTGTGTCCCCAAAGGTTACCAAGTCTAAAGGCAAAGGGTATCTGTGCTCATTTTTACTTTAATGAAAAACAAAGATAATGTTAAATGCTATAAGTAATGTTAAGATATGTAGCAAAAAATGTTGCCTATAATAACTTCTTTTTTTAATTTTTTTGTTTATTTTTATTTATTTATTTGAAAGCGACATACGCAGAGAGAGACACAGGCAGGGAGAGAGAGAGAGAGAGAGAGAGAGAGAGAGAGAGAGAGAGAGAGAGAGAGAGAGAGAGAGAGAGAGAATGGGCGCACCAGGGCCTCCAGCCACTGCAAACAAACTCCAGACACATGCGCCCCCTTGTGCATCTGGCTAACGTGGGTCCTGGGGAATTGAGCCTTGAACTGGGGTCCTTAGGCTTCACAGGCAAGTGCTTAACTGCTAAGCCATC